>NW_008824007.1:1224177-1233826 GCF_000699105.1 Pygoscelis adeliae
CTGGAAGTATTTAAAAGACGTGTTGATGAGGCGCTTAGGGACATGGTTTAGTGGGCATGGTGGTGTTGGGTTGACGGTTGGAGTCAATGATCTTAGAGGTCTTTTCCAACCTTAATGATTCTATGATTGTATTCTATGATTCTATGATCAGTATGCTTTCTTATTTGAATCAGAGGAAAAGAAAGAAGAGCCAGACCTAACCTGGCAGTATGACAGCCATTTCCTCCCATAAAAGGAGGTTTCTAATTCTTTTAAGCTTTGGGTGCAAGAGTAGGATATGTCACAATCCCCATATTGCATGCCTAAATGTAATACACATATATTCAATATAACTTCCATAAGGCTCCCCACGACCAAACCCTGGGGTAAATATTCTCAAGCGGTGTCATCTGAACATAAGCAAGAGAGAAAAGGGTCACAATTACTTTGGAAGGAGAGGCTCACTCCGTCTGAGGGTCTCAACTGTCATCACGTTTTCTCAGTAAGAAAGAAGTCTTTACACAAACTCACCAGCCACTAACTCCCCACGTTTCCCCAGCAGCCACACAGACGTGCCCACTTCCTTTACTAGCAGGCGTGGCTCTGCAGAAGGTGGCGATGGTGATGGCTCTTTACAGAATCTGCACAGGGCAGTAATAAAGTAATAAAGGGCAATTCCAATGATCACCCTGAAAGCAAAAATCACTGGCCGGATGAAAGCCTCTGGAGTGCCCTGGACTAGACCATAGGCAACTGGACAAGAGACTATAGAGCAAAAGTATGTTTGCAATTCGAAGACATAATATAGTGCAAAGCAGTAAGGTATCATTTCATGAAGCCATACAGCACTTTTACCTAGCAACCGAAGAAGGATACCATGTACATATCTGATTTCCCCTGTCTTCCAAAAATGAATTGCACCAGAAAGTAAAGAGCAGGAGAACAAGGCATCAAAGGAATAGTTATCCATAAGATACCCACACCGACAAAGGGAACACCACAGCAAAGGACAGTTCCTTTGGGTATATTCAATTCAGAGTGGGTGTCTACTTACCATACACAGAGTTGCACAGATGATTTTATTATTGCTGTTTACTTAAGTCTAAATTTCAGAAAGATGGTAACTAAGCAACTGGCAAGGGTTTCTAATCACTTGACTAGGCTTCTCCAAAGGTCACATGCCTAAGAAGATGTAAGGTTATAAAAGAAAAACTGTTCAAAGCTCTATCCTTCTGCTTGATAAACATCCACCGTTTCGTGGCAGTATTTGAAATGCTAATATGCCTACTTGCCGCACTGCCCCATTTACCTGAAGAGGCTACTTATAATCAAAAACTGAACCCAAGGCATACTCTGTGAAAAGATAACTGACACAGGGTACGTACCCAGGAGGCTATCAAGCAACCAAGGAAAGGGATTGGTACCCTGGTAATGTTGTAGTCACTGGGTATTATAAAAAGGCTGTTGATATCATTAATATGCTTCATAAAATGTTTTTAAATATCCTAATTCCCATGTCATACTGCTACACAGCCGTAAGTTTCACCTCTAGTGCATGAAGTCCTAGGAAAGGGTCAGAATATCTTTGTTTCCCTCCTTCCTTCCTCTCTTCATTACATATCCCTGTGTAATGGATAATCCATATATATATAGATATCCACACAGTGGATTCCTAGAGTTGTCCGACAACTGAAAACCCCAGTGAAGCACCACCATGTTCTTCTTTCATCAGACAGAAAAAAGGCACAACAATGCTGAGCACTTATAAACTGAAGCTATATATATATACACACACAGATTAGAAATAAAATGTACATCTTTACCATTGAGCTTAATTAAACATAGGGGTAGGGTAGTGAAGGATGTGTGAGATTTTCTAATTGTTGCATCCAGCATTCTAATTATGAGTCAGATTTCCTGACTCCATCCCTGAGGAGTAGTCAAATATCTTTCTTGGAGGTTGCTTTTAGCTCAAACTAAGTTAGTAATTCTTGGATTAAGCTTTTACAGTTGTGCTCTTCTGGATGTCAAAATAGATGAGAATACCGGTTCATTCTCCCCATAATTTAAGAACCTATTAAGAATGAAATCCTCAGGGCAGGCATTTTTCACTTGGCCAATGGGTTCAGCATTCTGACAGTATGAAACCCAGCTGCCACAGCTAAGGTATAATGTATGGAGATTAAAGTTAAGTTACAGACACATAGCAAAGTTTTTAGATAATGTCTAGTTGCAAAGCTGCAAAGACTGCAAGACCTTCCCAATTCTTGATCCATTGTTTTTAAATGTAGCATAAGGTAAGAAAAGCTATGCAAAATAAATACATGAGTAGAGATAAGTGAAGCCACCTACTGTTCCAAGTAAAGTGTCATCTTACCCACAAACAAAGAGCACTCCAGAATCATATGCTGCCCCAGCGAGGACAGGAATGACTGTTTTCTCCTGGCAAAAAGCTTTCTCAGCAGCAGGTGAAGGTATGACAGATACCTGCAGCCTTGTCTGCCACACAGTAGACTCCATCTAATTCTTGTTACTTTAATATTACTGCCAATGTTTTGGACGACAGCTTCACCAATGGGGGGGGGGAAGAAAAGAAAAAAAAAAAAGACATCTGCATTCATTATGTATTATGTCATGGCAACATAGAGCGCCACAAGTTCATTAGAAATTATTTGCCCATGATACAATTTAATTTTCTTATTACAATAATAAAGGAAAGAATAGCTGGAGTCTGACATATGCAATAAAAAAAATTAAATAAATAAACCAAAGCCGTGAAAGAAATGTGAGCTTTCTGCTCTTGGCATAATCCAGAATGCTCATTATGAGTAAGGTTTCCTATTTACTCTGGCACTGGGTTAAGAAAGATGTTGACAGACTGGTTCTTGGGAAACACGGAATTTAACTTGGTACCATCAACAACATAATATATAATAAACACCAGCTGCAACTGTCAAGAATCACTATGTTAAATATGCTGTACAGAGTTAGTTTTTGCAATACTGAACATACAAGCTCAAACAAAACCCAGTAGCCAAAAAAATCCTAGGAGCAATGTATCCTACGGGCATAAGCAGAAACTCAGTCATGCGCTGCTTTGTACGGAAATGCAAGATCGTAGCTCGGTAATGTAACATTAGGGATATTGCTTTATAGCCTAAGAAGTAGCACTACTCTATTTACTCCATTCAACCTGAGCAGGCTAACTAACTCTATTAACTTACTGTGAGCAAAGTCCTGTTTTCCTGAGCAGAGGGAAACAAACAAGATGTTTCCTTTGTTCACAGTTTTGAGATCTTTCCAACCAACTATACATAAAAAGCTCCATCTTTTACAGCTTTTTCACAAGGCTGTGTGCTTCAACTTTGTTACTCTGTTTTCTCGATCTTTCCTTTTTTAGTGGTATTTCTCACTTTCTCCTCACACACAGTTCCAGCACTCCAATCCAAGTCCTTCATTCCTGAATTTAACAGATCAAAGAGCTGCCCTTTCGCTGTACAGCTAGTTACTAGTTCAACCTCTCATGAGACATTTTTCCAGGTCCTTAATGCTTCAGTCTTCTATTAAGAAATTACTTCTACTGCTATTTACTGGGTTTATTTATGCACATGAAAAAACTGTTACCATATCAATTTCAATAAATTTCTTCCTTCAACAGAATTTAGATTTGCTTCAGCAGCCCAATAAGCTATTATGTGCTAAAGATTTACTAAAGAGCAGAATATTCAAGAATATTTGTACACTGGTTATGGAGAGCAGTAAGGGGGACCATTCAGATCTCTTTGTGCATCTTGAATGGCTCAGTGATCATTCAATGTTCAAATCACGAAACAGAAGCTTGGATTCAGACCTTTAACCTGACAACCTGCTCTAATCGACCCTGCTTGGAGCAGGGGGTTGGACTGATGACCTCCAGAGGTGCCTGCCAACCCCAGCCATTCTACGGCATAGCCCTGCACAAAACTCTCACCACAAATTAATAAGCTGTACCTGGCCCAAAGTCCACAGGTAGTGGGTCTAGTATATTTTTACAGTCTCTGGTTTATCAGCTACATCAGAGTATATTCCTTCCTCTTAGTTTTTGCTCTTATGAAGAAAAAATAGGAACTGCAAGAACTTTATTTTGGTCGTAAAATTTCATCTTTTGTTGAGATTCAAAATTATTTCTCAAGTTATTTCAGCACCCTCTTCTTTCTTGGATTTCTTGATCATTGCTTCATTGATGATGAAACCTCTAAGGTTCCTGCATGTTAACTTGCAACCCAGCAGACCACACTGAGCAAATCAAGCACTCATGAACTATGTACTCTGACTCTCTTCCCAGATATCTGTAGTCCTTCCCAATTCTTCCATTGCCTCAAGACCTACAATTCTCTCAACCTAATAACATTACACATTCTAAAATACATGAAAATGTAGTAGCCTGTTTTCACTCTCTTTTATTTGACTGCCAAAACAGAAAGATGGTGAAGTGCGAAACTATCCAAAAAGTAACAAACACATCAAATATTCATCCCACTCCTACATACTCTTTCATTAATGAGCCAGCTAGGCAGAATCAAGCAGTGTCTCATATGGCCTACAATTTTACAGTGGTTTATACCTGATCTTGGTGAATATTCATTACATTTTCAAAGCCACTTGGTATATTTAAAAATAAAGCATAAAAATTTCATCATAATTTAAGACATACCTTGAACATAACCAGATATATCTTTTCACAATTACTTAAGAAAAATTCTCATCAATGAAAGACTTGAAAAGCCTGCCAGCTTTAGCTTCTCAGGCCTTTCATATCAAAGAATTTTCAAGAAGGGCAAATGGCAGAGGTAAGTTAAAATATATTTTGCAGTTACTACATGTGAACCACCATGAGAATCAACAAAGATGTACATTGTATAACTTTGGTCACATGTACACTGAAAAAGTACCTTCTCTTCTTGCCCCAGAAAATGAGAGAAATCAAACGATGTATTAAAAATTAAACCCATTAAGCTGAGTTAAACTCAGCAGGACAAATTTTCATGATAGTTTCAGCGCTACAATTCCCCTGAAGTCAAATGGAAATGCATTGGTTCAGCTTAGCAGAACTTGGCACAGCAAGCGGTGTTGTACTGTTCATCCTGAGTACCAGCCCATGAAATGTTGCATCTCTAACTTCCATATGGCTACATCTTAAGTAAGATTATGCAGTTCTTTTACATCTCAGCATTTTATTCTAAGTATTTAATTTCATAGCACATCGTGAGTCAGGCTGCATTCTCTGTGTCTTCTTCTGGGGTTTTGTTTGCCCTTCCATGAGAGGCTTTCCACTGATTTTAACAGATTTTGGATCAATCTCTTGCTGTCAGGTTTACGGAACAGGAAGTTTTATAAATTCGCAATACATAATTGGCAATTCCACTTGGCTTTTGTCAAGGAGCTCAGGTTATTTTCAGGTATGTTAGGATACACAGACAAACGTATATCACTTGTCAATATTTAAGTCAATAAAAGACAGAGCTATAAATAAAGAACTAAACTGAAGTCGCTCTGGCACACCTTACTTTGGTGAACAGTATTGCTTTTGCAGAAAGCCAGACTTTTGCACAGGCTGCTGCACTAAGGTAAAGTATGGCTAGGCACACAGAAACAGGAATAACGCACAGCATGACCTAAGCACCTAGATGAATTTGCATGGAACTGTCCAGGAGTCTGAGAGCAGAATTCCCCACTGAGGCACTGGCACACAGAAAACAAGGACTGTGAAAGACCACGGGTAGTTATAGGCACATACAACACAAAGATTATTTACAAGGTAAGCAAGCAGCCAGGAGGAGTCATGCAACATTTTTCCAGTGTAGAGGAAAAATAACTACATGCAGTCTTTCAAGCAAGATACTGATTAAAACACAACAGGAAACTAGAAATGTGCCTCCCTCAAAAATCTGACACAGTAAGAATTGCCTTAAGAGACACCACCATCTCTTTGCTTGTCAGTACTATGATGATTCTCCTGTCAATTCTAGAAACGGAGGGATAACCAGACTGCCTATCCAGTGATTCATATTCCCAGCATATGGTAACATTCTTTCACTCAGTACTGATCTCATCATGTAACCTTGGCTGTCTTCAACTAGAGGGCATGGCAAGTAATTCATTGACTTAATTTAGCCTTACGTAAAGCAGAGGGATTATATGAAAGCAAATTAAAAATGAGCATAAAAAGCAGGAAAATATGTTTGCTACTTCGCTTGTTCACTTTATTGGCTTAGCCACAGGGATATGTTGATTCTTCTTTTATATTGGGATTTATTTTCTCTGTAAAGTACTTTACAAGGTTCACTTGAAAAAGCTCAACAGAAGGAGATTTCAAAAATATGTTAATTGAATGTTGACAGGAATCTCTGTGGACGCCCACAAAAGCAAGATACTCAGGAAATGTCTGTTAAGATCTCCAAATTTGTGCAGGAAGACTAATTTTAATCACATATTTCTGGATTTATTTTTATGAATCAATGCCACATCAATCTTCTATGGCCTTTTATTCCAAACTGTTATGTATGGAGCCCTGCCAGAAAGGAACTCACGGCACCGGCAAGCTGTTGCATGAGCCTGAGTTAATGCATGTAAAAATACTGCTTATTGTTTTTCTTAGTTTTTAGGAAAGGACTATGAAGACAAGTTATAGTCCCCTCTGTGTGCTTTTTTTTTTTTCCACTTGATCCTACCAGTTACGTAAAAGTTCAGTTTCATCAGGCTTCCCGTCTTGTAGAAGGGACTTCATTAGAGGTGTTTCAGAACAAAAACTACTTTATCCCCCTTTATTGTAAAATTGTAGTCCATTCCAGGGGATAGCTGAACTACCTTCAAACAAGCCAGGATGGGATACTGCTAGCAATGGCAGCACAGAACAAAACCAAAGTAGATAAATGTACTGCAATTCTCCACCTAGATGTACCCAAAATTTGAGTAGGAGGTTAAAGTCTTCTTTATGCACTAGCTGGAACAATCTTGAGGCAATCTCCACCTGACCTTCTCAGCTACCACATGCATTGCCAATAGAAATGCTGCACAATGCACAATGATGCAGAATATAATTTCCACTGTGATCAATACTGCACTGCAAATTAAAGACTTTTTCCATAGGGTCTATATAGCAAGCATTAAATATGCTTAACTCTGCAAGCATATACTTTTTTCCATAAATCATAGAATCATAGAATCATTAAGGTTGGAAGAGTCCTCTAAGATCATCGAGTCCAACCGTCAAAGACAACATGCAAGTATTGATATCATCTTACTTGCAAAACAGCAATAGTTCTGTAATAAAAAGGGTGTGTCTACCTCTCTCTTTGTACAGCAGTTATAATAAACTGTGTCACCCTACTATCATATCACTAATACAGGCTCAATTTTATCAGATGTTCTATAATCTCAACTTCTAATGATATCACTAGCAGTTGAAATGATTTACATTCAAAGAGAAGGGGTTCATACTCCAATCTTGTTAAGGGAAGCACAAATATAATGCAAGCATCAATTTTAAAAACATACTCTAGTAAGAATAATGGAGTAAGATACAAAATAAAAGATTTACAAACCCATTACAGATTGCAAATACAGTTCATTTGATACAGATGCTGCAAGGAAAAAAAAAATATCACAAAGCCCTAACAATTACTATACTAGCTAAAAAAAACCCAAATAATCACAATCACAGGGAGGTTTGCCTTAGGAAAGGCTGCATGTTTGGGACCAAACAGTAAGTTGGCAGAAGGAAAGAATACTTGCTGACATGACAAAATGGTTTTTGTCAAAGCTCTGGAATCTGTAGCATCACAGCTTGACAGCAAAAGCTCTGCAGGCCTCTACTAAAGCCAAAAGTAATTAAGTGTACTTACATGTACTCCCTGTGTGCAGAATGCACAGCAGCTGCGTTGCTGTAACGCCACAAAACTATCGCTGATGACAAAACATCCAGGGTAGCATCAAACTGAAAGAGACACAGAGTCAATTGTTTTGTGGGTCATCAAGTGTGCCCAGTAGTAACAGTAATGCATTTACTGTCCTGCTGCACAGGCACAAAGCAGCTTCAACTAAATCATTTTAATGAAAGCAGGATTTACATTTATTAAATTGATCTCCAATTTTTGCCATGTATTATTGCACAATGGTACACTTCAGAGCTCAGGAAGTCAATCAAGGGATTAAAAACTTTTTATCTGTAATCCATCACCTGCGGATAAGTTAAGAAAAAAACAAACCACACCACAATCTGCCACTGTGGCACCACAAGAGTTAAAATACTAATATAATTCTTATGCAAAGACTCTAAAAAAAAAGTGTTTGAAAATGACTGCCAAGCATTCCTTTTTCCTGCAAAGTCACTAATTTTCTGCAGTAGAAGGTTTTGTTTCAAACTAAGCAAACGTTAACTTTTTTTTCAAAATCCCATTGTATCCAGATTTCATATTATTCTGTATCATCAGCAAAATCGCCATGTTTGTATTTCCAGTTAATGAAGACATGATGTCAGGTAACACCAAAAACCAGGCCTGTCCCACTGTAAGACCTTTCATCCTTAAGTCAAACTTTCTACGGACTCAACCTAACCTTCAAATTTGAAAGCAAAAGACAAATTATATGAAATGAGTCATTTTGCTTGTTGTTAGGAATTTTTTGCTCTGCCACTAATCAGGAAAGTCATGGCAACTACCAGAGAGGAAAGCTGTCATCCCGAAGTCAATAGGAGTTTTACCATAGACTTCGATAGGAAAAGGGTCACAACAAAGTTCAGAAGGGAACTTCATAATTTCGCTCAAGTTCAACAACAGAACTGATTAAGCTGAGAGATTTTGTAGAAGAAAACCATATCTAGTGGATAATATCTATCAATGATGAGATATAAGTATTGATATTAACTCCAATATGAGACTGAAAAGTATAATGAAAGTATCTTTACTAACCTTTCCAAGGTATGACTTCAACAATATTTTTTATCATCCATCATTGACTTTGCACACCTTGCCATGAACTTACAATAAGAAAAAAATACAGTATTTCATGTTCAGAAAAAGCCCATGATAAAAAATGGTAGAGAATATTTAAATTGTATCTCTACTTACAGCAAATCCAAATGATGATGCACTGTATCTCATTACGGAGACAGCTAAAGGAAAGAAAATATTATTTAGAATCACTTTAAATCTTTTTTGTATCCTTTCTTCTTCTCTAGTCCAAGAGCTACTAAACTAGTTTCAGCACATGGGCTTAGTTTCACCCAGTCCCCACTAGAATGACTTGACACTAAAAAGGTCTACCAGAAAGGCCTTGAGCTGCAGGAAATGGTTAGGTCACTCAAGAGATGCTTTTCTTCCAAAATCGTAACGGGGCAGACCTTAGCGTAGCATTAGGAAACAGTCTGGTTATGAAACATGCTGCATTTCAGATGCTGTTTTGAGTAAAAATATGTTGAAACCACAATTTCAAACTCTCAGAAAGCTTTACATGTCTCAAAGTGCTCCTTGCTCCAGACAGGCACAAAAGTCCACCTCAACTGGCTGACAGAAAACTATGCAGGCCCATCCAGACTTCTTGACTGCCATCTTTTTGACAAAAAGCCTAAGGGTAATTCACACAGCCCCAAGAAATGCTGCAAATTCCATCAGATCAGTAATTTCCAATGGAA
>NW_008824007.1:1233841-1240188 GCF_000699105.1 Pygoscelis adeliae
AGGAAAAATTTTGACCAGCACTGATTTTGGCTGCATACTGCCTCTAAAAAATAAACGAGATTTTAAAAATGGGCTAACATCTAGAAAAAAAACTATCATTTTTATAATTTTACTCCATGCATCCTAATTCTCACAGTTCCCAATTCTAGGAGGTACTGTGCAAGGAAAAATACCTTTCAGCAGCCCAGAGGAATACCAGGGAAGAAGCAGGCAGCAATGGAAAATCCCATCACCTGGAGATGGGATTTTATCAAACTGCAGCTTTCACAGGCTAACAGCAACACTACAGCCATGTCAGGCTCTCAAGCATTGAGCAGCTCTAGCCTTCTTGCTGCATTTTGTAGAGTGTAGAGCAAGAACAGGACTAAGTGAACATGTGCTCCCGCATAGAAGGGCACAGCACTCTAGTTACAATATTAAGAGGGCTCAGAATAAAGCCTAACAGGATTTATTTTACTACTCTTCCATGAACAGCTATCAGCTAACTTACTAAGAAAAACACATTCTCATAAAAACAAAAATACTTGAACTAAAAACCACAGACTCATCAACAACTTTGTCAATCTTAGGCTGAAAAACGCAGTATCTAATTTTCGGTATTCCGGTATTCATTAGAACAGCTTGGCAGAACAGAGCTGCTATGGTTTGACTGTTCTTTTCAGTAAAAGCAAGCTGCAGTTCTGTGGCACTTATCTGGAAAAACAGAAATTAAAATTTTGGAAAAAATAACCCTTTTCTTATTGATCTAAGACCTGGCTGTGGCCACAAGCACGCCAGATATCACAAATATTTGGACTTTATCATCACAGTTGGCCAAAACACAAAGAAGAGTCATCAAGTTCATTTCCAGATACCCATTTTCTCAAAGTTGAAGAGTATTAAAACAGTTAGTATAGATTTACATCTCCCTCTCATTGTTAAATCGTGATTTCCCACACTTCATCTCCTAGGTGAAAAAAAGGCTATATTTCTTGGTCGGACTTGCCAGGTAAGAGCTCCACTTGACAAGCTGACACTAGCTTGCAGTGATCCAGCTGCAAATGTGAACACTTCACTGCATAATAATACATTACCATTCAAATTTTCATTGTATGGCTCCTTACAGGCATACACTTTCAAAAAATGCAGAAGTTGCATTAAAAAAAAAAAAAAAAAGGACATTCACAGGTACACACAAGCTTGCAATGTTCCTGTCGTTACTGCTTTCATATGATGCAGTTCAAAGCCACACTTCTACTCCTACTTCTATTTCTAGCCTGCCCCTGTAGTGGAATTAGCACCTCATCTTTTACTAAATTGCCAGCTTTTTTCCCCACTCGAATCCAGACTTAAAACAAATTAACACTATGGTTCCCTTAGAAATGAATATATAATTTCTACGGGTGATGAAGTGCATTCAGATAGCCACACTTTCAATAATGCTTCAGGTGGCATATTTGGTGTATTTAAAGCATAAGGTCTTCAGCATGAGAACTCTCTTTATTTTTATGTATTCTACCACAGTGAATATCACTATATTAATAGCACTAACACACAATCTGTTTGGCCTGAGCTATCTAAAACAGTAATTAAAAACAAGCATTAACTAACAGTGTCACAAGTCCGCTTAAACCTTTTTGCTAGCTAGTGAATACAACTGGAGGAAAGACTTTCCAAGGACTGGTACCCTACAATACTAACTTGTAGTGGTAACAGGCCGTAATAGAAGTAGTAATGACCATTTAAGCACTGGAAAGATATATTTTTATATTATTTATTTACATACTGGTTTTCTAATGGGAATAACAACGCATTTGTCTTTCTTTCAGAGTCAAATAGCAATGTTAAAGCACCTTCAGCCCTGACTTAAGCACATTAATACTTCTAGCTGACAAGTACAGTCATACAGAATGTACAGATACACATATCATTAGGGAAGTGATCGTGCCCCTGTACTCGGCACTGGTGAGGCCGCACCTCGAATACTGTGTTCAGTTTTGGGCCCCTCACTACAAGAAGGACGTCGAGGTGCTGGAGCGTGTCCAGAGAAGGGCAACGAGGCTGGTGAGGGGTCTGGAGAACAAGTCTTATGAGGAGCAGCTGAGGGAACTGGGGTTGTTTAGCCTGGAGAAAAGGAGGCTGAGGGGAGACCTCATCGCTCTCTACAACTACCTGAAAGGAGGTTGTAGCGAGGGGGGTGTCGGTCTCTTCTCCCAAGTAACTGGCGAAAGGACGAGAGGAAATGGCCTCAAGTTGCGCCTGGAAGTATTTAAAAGACGTGTAGATGAGGCGCTTAGGGACATGGTTTAGTGGACATGGTGGTGTTGGGTCGACGGTTGGACTCGATGATCTTAGAGGTCTTTTCCAACCTTAATGATTCTATGATTCTATAAAGCTCACCAGTAAATCACCCCAGCTTAAATGCGATGTTTGTCCATGAGTCTAGGCTCTATGGCAGAGAAAGCAACTGTAATATTGGCATACAGGGTACCAACCAATAAAGGTTGCCACAGACTGACCGCATCCGCTAAAGACAATGACTG
The DNA here is from genome assembly GCF_000699105.1 of Pygoscelis adeliae. Classification (NCBI taxonomy): domain Eukaryota; kingdom Metazoa; phylum Chordata; class Aves; order Sphenisciformes; family Spheniscidae; genus Pygoscelis; species Pygoscelis adeliae. Next base: position 1,236,364 of record NW_008824007.1, read on the forward strand.
GCTCTCATTCTAGGCGCTGAAGCTGAAAGGGCTCTTAGGGAAGTACTTCTTAGCATCCAAACACTTGAGACCCCTGGGCAAAGGAATAACCAGTGGTCCTTACGCCTCCAGTGTCACTGCCGTGCTCCAGGAACAACGTACTGCACTGCAGGAATGGACCATAGAGCTTTTGCTGAACCCTCACCTTCCTTCTTCTCAATACATATTTTCAGTTATTCCTAGATGAGCCTCTGATGTAAAAAAAAAAAAAAACAAAACCACAAACCCAGAGATCCCTAATCTCCATATTGAATCAGCACAATGGTGGGAAACAAGCAATGAGGAAAGAACAGAGCAGGTAGCTTAAAAATCCTGTGGAGTCATTACATACATTTAGCAGCTACACTGCCATGATAGTAGGAGCCTGCTTTTAGCTATTTTATTGGCTAAATTGGACAGCATTTTATTACCTCTACAATAAAGCAGATAACCCTAATGCATTTTCCTGACATTTGTAAATGGAGCTTGCAAGCAGTCAGAAACTAAAAATAGAGGCAGCACAGTAAGCCACAAATCTACCACTGCCTCCACTGCACAGTGACATCAATTTATGAAGTCTGCCAACGTATAGGTCAGATTTTGCTGTAATTCCTTCACCCCTTCCAAAGTGATTCCAAATAAAGAAAAATACCCCATTTCCCACACATTCTACCCTCAACAAAATAATGGTTTTATTCATTAGGCACTTAGGGACATGGTTTAGTGGGCATGGTGGTGTTGGGTTGACAGTTGGACTCGATGATCTTAGAGGTCTCTTCCAACCTTAATGATTCTATGATTCTATGATTCTACGATTTCCATGTGCCTCAGAAAAGTCATATGACTAGGGCACTAACCCTACAAAATCATTCCAATTTAACTCTTCAGCCATCTAGTCTCCCACCAGCCTTTGCCAGGTTTAATCCATCTAAAATGTGTTCCTGGAGAGCCAGCACCCCACAGGGACCCTGGGCCTCTCACTTCCTTCTCTGCACTGGGAGAGCACCCTGGTACCTTTTTGCACAAACACTGGAGGCAAGAAATAGGATAGGAAATTAACTCTGCCTCCAGTTCTCCCAAACAGAAATCTTTGGGATGAGTCTGGCTACAAATGAGAGATGGTACAGCTCCTCCATCTGTCACAAAAATCTCCTCTTACCTACTCAGAGAGAGGAAAACTATTTTTAGGAAGCTCCCCTTGATGGGACAATCACTCTTTCATGTTTGCTTTGAAATTAGTCTTTTTGAAAGACACACCTGGATGTCAGCACATAAAATATCATGGCTTCAAAGCACATGACCTGCACTTAGCAGAAATCAGGTAGGCAATCTGAACATCACTGAAAGTGTTGGGTTTATTTCTATATATATTACCATGCATATCTTGCCGGTTGCACAGAGTCACAAGCAAGAGGAACTGGAAGTTGTGCTGAATCAGAAGTGAAACTGAAATACAGTCTGTTTTCATTGCCCAGTGTTGATAAAACATCAAAACCTAATGCTACAATAAATATTTCAAAATAAATCTATTCCAAGCAGAGAAAACCAAATGAGTAATACTTTCTAAAAATCCCTCACAACAACCAAAGGCAAAGAACAGACATGATTCTGATACCGTTAATACTTTTAAAAAACGCTACTGACCAGGACGAACAGGTACACATACATTTCCCCAGGCACCTTCTCACCTCCCCAAAATTCTAGCAGACCAAAATGTAAGGATTTTTATGCACACACCCAAAATTTCTGCAAGCAGCACAGTAGCTACAAATGGCTGCTAAACATCCAATATCTCAGACACAAGTCTGCCAGACATCTAATCTTCATGGGCAGATCCAGTGCTATCCATCACTGTCATGTTCCTACACCCATATTTATCCCAAAGTCATTGGCAAAACTGTACCAACCCTATCTATACAAAATTTTCAGCTCATTTTCCCAGTTTATAATTGCATCAACATGGTAAAGACCCTTATTTCTGGGCAATACCATTATACCATTATGTATGTATCTACCAAGTGGAAGCATAAGTTTAATGTACATTAAACCTGGATCTTGATCTCATTAGAATTTATGACTGATTTGTAAAGAAGTCCCTAAGAGCGTTCATTTTTCCACCTGCCTGAAACGTGTCATAGTGACTCTGTGCAGAATGAACTGCAGCAGAGTACTAGGGGGCTTCCGTCCTTGGGGAAGACTCAGCTGTGGGACGTGACTCGGTGAACGGGGCTCTAAAGGAGCCAGACATCATGTCCTTAGCTCTGCCACTGCCTGGGGCATGACTGTTAGGCCAAGAAACCACTCCTCAAACTTTTTGGTTTTCCAATTTCTGAATTTGTTTTCTGTACAAATTCTACACACTTCAGAGCAGCGACTGTATCGTCCAGTCTGTCTCTACTATCCCCTGGACTACAGGCAGGGCTGGAACTTCTGGCTTCTATAATATGTACAAAAGCAACAAAGCTAAGGAACCTAGGATTTACTATTCCCGTCCTTCAAAAAGAAAGTGCAATCCCACCAAAAGTATTAATCAGCTTTACCTTTTCCTTCATTTTTTTAAAGGCATGAGATCCTTGACATAAATGAGTGACTATCTGCTATTTAATAACAGTTTACTTTACTTCTTCCGTAACAAAAAAAAATCCTCCAGGTATCCTAAAAATCTTTGCAGATACAGCCTGGTAACAAATTCTGCTATTGGCAGCGATAATGCTTTCCAGGAATATCTGTCTTTCCTTTTCTATTACTCAGTTAATTTTGTTTGTTTGTTTTCATCTATTGCAACGGTCAAATCTTTAGCAGCTGCAAACTTCCATAACTTCATTTACTTCAGTGAACTACAACAGTGTATATCAGTTGAAGATTTTCCTCATTGCTTATTACAGAAACAACAGAATTTCAGGGCTTTGTGCAAAAGTTTTCCTTAGAGTTTAATCCAAACAATTCTTTCCAATTTGCTGACATGTTAGCAAAAAAAATAATTATTATTACCATCTCTGACTTCAGGATTTTCTATCTTAAATCATTCATGTTTCAATTTCAGAACTTTTTAAAAAACTATTTTTTGTGGTTCTTGCAAAGAATTAAACATCAGTTCTCCCTTAATTCCCTTTGTTTACATGTTTTCTGATTATATGTGTCTTGTGGCTGCATCAGTACCTCATGGTAAAAGATCAGAAGGCTTCCATTTCAGGGGTTAAATATTCACAGTATTGGCTTTCACGCAGGCAGCACGGATGTAGTTCTCCCAGACTGATCATTCATTATACCATGGTGCTCACCAATAGTACCAATCTCAAAGAACAGCAAAGCAGTCCAGTCCTAAAGCTTACTTAGTCTCCTGATTCACTTCTGTTTAATTTGCTTTCATCTTCCCATTTACTACCGAAAGAGCATCATGCCTCCAGTGGCATGTCCCACAAACGAACAGAACAGACTAGGCAACCGAGCAGGACTGCGCAATCCCGAACTATGAAACAATCCTACTGCAAAAAACAAGGTATAACTTATCAAATGATGAAAAAATTATCCATGTGGAGAAAACAGTGAACCAGCTTTCTCTACAACACACAGCAGACAGTCCCCAAGAGCATACCAGTAATATAAAAAAAAAAAAAAAAGCAGACACTGATTGATAGAGAGACACACACACACCAAGGGTAAATCTGTTCCTGATTTCAGAAAAAAATCATGCCTAGGCTCTCTTTAAAAACTGCTGAAATATCTTCTATACACAACAAGCCTTCACTGCCACCCTTCAGTGAGTATAACACTAAATAATGGTCAGCCAAATATACCAAAGCAGTC
>NW_008824007.1:1240247-1267305 GCF_000699105.1 Pygoscelis adeliae
TAAGGAAAGCTTTTTGTAAAACCAGAAAGCAGGCAACTCCAATAAAGCAGAATTAACAGCAATTTCCAGAGTTGCTCAAAAGTCCCTGCAGGGGTAATATTACAGTATGGGCAAGCACGGTGCAGAGCAGTGCACTGCAGTGCCAGTTCTGGGAGAAAGCAAGACCCCTCCTGTCCAGCGTCCCACTGCTTCACACGCTCCCGTGCTTCCTTTCTCAGGTGCCAACCTTCTGTTTTCAAACAAGATCATCTCAAAAAAAGAGCGCAAATAAATCAGAAAGAAGGAGGAGTTATATTTTTGTTTAGTTTTGGCTTTCCAGGGGGCAGGAACTAAAAGAGGGCCCATATGTTATAGCTCCAGTTGAGCTTTATTGGGATATTCAATGCATATGTTTGCATTTAAGAACAGGAATAATGAAACCTGAAGGTCTATAAGAAACATACTAGTTTTCCTTCCAGGCACATGATGCAAACTCTCTGCAATTGAATATACAGGTGCATAGTTTAATCTGTTATATTTCAAATGGGGTCACTTGAATCACCCAAAATAACTCAGTGCAATGACATTAAAGCACATTGTCTTTTAATGGAACTATGTATTATTGATGCCCCAACTCCAAATATAACAACTGAAATGGCCTAGAATGTTGCAAATGCCCGTAACTGTGTATTTACCAGAGAAGTTTTTGCAGCTTATACCTACAATCCACAGGCTTTATAATTTTGAGCCTGAAACTAGCTTCCAAAACCAAAGGAAGCATTTTGGCCCTGGACAGGGACAAGGAACGAGTGGTACCTTGGCTACAAAAGCCACAACCAACCAGGCCATTTCTAAAGCCCTGTGGCCAAGATTTGTAATTTGCTGTATCCAAATGAAGGTTATTCCAGATTTAATGACCTAGGAGACTCTCCAGAGGCAACATTTCTCCCATCTTTTGTGTTTTACTGACTGGAGGCAAAGCTAGCAGGCAAGTATTCGGGTCCTACACAGCATAAAGAATTTATTCTTGGGAGTTTGGCCAGTTGCTTTAAAGCAGGTTGGTTTTACCTTAGTTAACAGAATAAGCCAGAAGACTGAGGTGAAGGTTTGTAAATGCTAATCTGACTTAAATGGGTTTCTGGAAGCTTCATAGAGATCCAGCAAACTCATATTTTATACATGTATCCCCAACCCTGTAACAGCTTGGACATAGGCTAAACGTTTTTACCAGTCATTGAAGGTTTTGAATTGTTAACAAAAAAGAGCTGAAACACTACCATTATTCTCAGGTTCTGGTAAGTTCCTGTCCTATAGTCACATTAGAAAGATGGAGAGATCTTTTCAAAAAGATAATTAAAGAATGATATCGTACGCAAGCTACAGCTCAGATGTATTAACACAGAATTTACATGCAAGGATTCAGGCTAACTGCAGCACAACCAACAATAAATATGAATATTGTTGGTTGTCCTATGTATTGGTGTCTGTGAAAAAATTATTGTTAATTAGCTTTTATTTAGAAGATAAGCACATTTAAAAGAACATAACGAGCGAGAACTGCATCACCCCACCCTGGTTATTTGTCTCCATTACTGTAAAGAAGCCTAGTGGTTTGATTTTAAAAAGATGCTTAACTTGAAGTTTGCTAAATTTAGACTAAATGAGATATATCAGAAAACTCCAAATGCCAAACCTCCAGATTCAGCATCTTTTTTTATTCCCCCCTCCCCCCCTATTTTTATGCTACTATTTCAAACTTGACTTGATTGTGAACTGTATTTTCAACAATTGTGGTATATCAGGCATCAAGAGCGTGAAAAAAAATCATCAGTGCTGCTGTCAAAAAAACGAGTTCAGTCTGAAAGTACTTCTAAGAAACGTAAATAATTGTCCAACATTGTAAAACTTAATTTTCAGCATGCTACAAAGATTCAAACCACAGGCCTTATGGTGCACAGAAACAGTATTTCATTGGTTGATATTTCAGGTTCAAAATCCTCACACCAGCAGACAAACATAACACAGCTTTAAATACCTGGAATCACACTACAGTATAACCTCTGCTCCATATAAATTGGCTGACTGAAGTGCAACATGGAGAATTTGGATCAAGAGAGGATTTAGTTAGCTTTGCCACATATCATATTTCTTTCTAGAAGTATTCCAACTATCCCGTACCTTAAATACAGTTCTTAAATAAGATAAGAAAAAAATATATCTGTGGTTTAAGCCTCCTCAGGTTGGATTCTTCCTGGTGTTCCTTAAACTTAGAGAAAAGAAACACATCTTGGCCATGGTAAGCATTTAAAACCCGTCTACAAAAGCACTGGCTAAATTCTCACTTTTCCACATGAACTGTAAGAACCCTTTCTTAGTATCTGCTATCCACAATACAACACAGGTGAATTTTCTAGTTATAAACAAATACAGACCTGACAGATAATAAATTTTTCACTGGAGTTGCACGTGAACTTCAATATACAATTTTTTGATCAAAGACCTTTTTTTCCTAGAATTTCAGTAAAATTTTGAGCAGCTCAATGGATGCAGCAATGAATTGCAAAATTTTGTATTTACCACAGAAAGTTTCCCAAATAAATTAGAATCCATTTGTTTTATTTGATGGATTTTAACTTTCATTCAGTATGTGTGTGGAGGGAGTTATATTTTTTGAGGTCATTATAGACATGTAACTTTATTTACAATTACCTCAAAAAATAAATCAAACCAAACAATTACAGTAGTCTCCCTATTTCACAGATAAGGAAACAGAACTGGATCAGGGATCTTAGAAGATATTTGAAGATCAGGGATCCAGAATAAGTTTAATAGCCAGAACAACTGGACTCTGAAGAAAGAGTATAATTGTTTGAAAAGGCAGCTAGGTCCGGGTGGTTGGCACAGTCTCACACATCATACTGTCTTACTAAGTAACTTTCGACAAAACCCTTAACGTTCCCTTTTTTAGGGTTCTTATCTATAAAACGGGACAAAAGTACTTCCACATTTCAGGATGTTATACACAGGAAAAATCGTTTTACCACATGGAAGCATCTAGTAATTCTGCAAAGAGTGACCGTAGGCACCATGAATATCTTAACTATTTGAATAAACTGTTTAGTATTATGATCTGCCTTTTATGATATTTCACGTTCTCAAAGCACTGCCTTAACTTTTAGAAACGCAAACTTTAACTACGGAAAATGGTAACCCAATTAGAAATTATCTGCATGATCTTTATGGAATTCCCACAGCTTAACAATTTTAAGATACTCTATTTTTATACTAGAAGTATCAAAAAGCAGACTTCCTTTTACACAGAAATATAGCAGTACTTCAGAAGCGTATCAAGCGCTGAAAAAACATTCATATTGAAAATAATTTTCTATTGCCCTTTAACTTGCATTAGTATAATGTAATTATAATTATTGAAACTGATGTGACTAGTGCATCCCCATCAATGGGTTATTACAAGCTCATTTTTGTCCTGCGGAAACCTCTAGAACACAAATGCAGTGAGACCCATGAATGCAAAGGTGACTATTTTAAGCATCCTTCGTTTTAGATACCTTTGAAAGGTTCTGAATTTGGAACACAGAAAAGTAAGTCCACACAAAATCGTCAGTTGGGCACCCAATAATGAAGACACCCAAAATAATTCTGAGGAAGAGCTATTAAAAATTACATTCAAACTCAGGTAAATGAGAACATATAGACAGGCTGATACTTTTTTTAAAAAAAAAAAACAATTTCTAGCATAACGATTTATCTGTGGGTTTTGGTTTTTTGTTTTTTGTTTGTTTTTTTCTTTCAAAAAATCACACAAATGCAACAGGAAATCTGTCTGAAAGAATGAAGGTAAAATAAGATATTTGCTTGTCACTTTCCTTGGTATTTTTGTCTGGTTCCTCCATCAGCTAACAGGTGGTTAAGTCCTGCAATTCTGTTCTTGAGGAGGATAAACAGAATTAGAATAAATTCTCTGCACATACACTTTTGTGATTTAGAAATCTAAGACACTGGCTGGAGCCCATCCGTGACTGACCATGGTTCGACGTATCCTGGGACAAGGAATGGCCACTCCAACCTGGAAGCCAGAGGACGACAGAGCATGAACTGACACAGATCGGCCCGACACAGCAGTACAGCAGGCTGTTTCTCTGGAACCAGCTGTTCTCTATACACGGAACGGTGCCATCCCCAGCACTTCCTACACTAGCCAATGACTAACGGTGCAATTGAGTCCCTCTATCGTCAGTGGGAACAACACAAGAGAGGAGTGTAATAATGCAAAGATTGACAGGTTTTCCTTATCATAATAAATAAAATTAAAAAAAGAAAAAAGGAGGCTTCTATTCATTTCTCTATGCACAGCTTTCCTGAACATGCAAAGAATGGATCATGGTATGTGAAGACAAGACCAGAAGAAATTCACACTCATTACAGTTAGTGTCATATTAAATGTTTGTTCTCTGAGCATTTTAATGACCTTAGAAATAGGAAAACCAGGGAAGATTTGAACTGAAGCTTTGGTCGTTGAAAAATAATTAGTCATCTTCACAGCCTTTTTCATCATCCCTAACAATTTCAGAGACAAGACACATGTCATGGTACCCCCCATTTTAATTAGATGGCTAGTGAGCTGCTCCAGAACCAAAACAAGCTGCCAAATACAATTAAGCAGGCTGCCACAATATAGCACAATATTACAGAGATTTTCTTTTTTCAAAGTGAGATTAAGAATGCAAACCATCCCAGACACCTCAGTGAATTAGTGGAGAAACTTTAAAACCTGGCTTCACATACACATTAAAAAAAAAAAAAACCCACAGAATTCCGATTTAAAGTTGCTTTATGGTGTAAAAATTTTTAGATACCTCAACTGACTGTGGGAGAGGACATCTGATCAGACTTCTCCAGCTGTAGACATGCAGCCTGTTTTAGTACGTAGGAGCCTGAAGGCCTGTTCTCAGAGGTGAAGATGTTAGGCACAGAGCACATCATGCTAAGGACACCTCTATGTACTACTAGACAGGAAATAAGGTCCTCCATACCCCATGAAATCCTACCATTTAATCTTCAATTTTAACAAGTGAAGAGTTCGATTACCTCTAGAACACAAATGCAGTGAGACCCATGAATGCAAAGGTGACTATTTTAAGCATCCTTCGTTTTAGATACCTTTGAAAGGTTCTGAATTTGGAACACAGAAAAGTAAGTCCACACAAAATCGTCAGTTGGGCACCCAATAATGAAGACACCCAAAATAATTCTGAGGAAGAGCTATTAAAAATTACATTCAAACTCAGGTAAATGAAAAAATATAAACAGGCTGAAACTTTTTTTAAAAAAAAAAAACAATTTCTAGCATAACGATTTATCTGTGGGTTTTGGTTTTTTGTTTTTTGTTTGTTTTTTTCTTTCAAAAAATCACACAAATGCAACAGGAAATCTGTCTGAAAGAATGAAGGTAAAATAAGATATTTGCTTGTCACTTTCCTTGGTATTTTTGTCTGGTTCCTCCATCAGCTAACAGGTGGTTAAGTCCTGCAATTCTGTTCTTGAGGAGGATAAACAGAATTAGAATAAATTCTCTGCACATACACTTTTGTGATTTAGAAATCTAAGACACTGGCTGGAGCCCATCCGTGACTGACCATGGTTCGACGTATCCTGGGACAAGGAATGGCCACTCCAACCTGGAAGCCAGAGGACGACAGAGCATGAACTGACACAGATCTGCCCCACGCAGCAGTACGGCAGGCTGTTTCTCTGGAACCAGCTGTTCTCTATACACGGAACGGTGCCATCCCCAGCACTTCCTACACTAGCCAATGACTAACGGTGCAATTGAGTCCCTCTATCGTCAGTGGGAACAACACAAGAGAGGAGTGTAATAATGCAAAGATTGACAGGTTTTCCTTATCGTAATAAATAAAATTAAAAAAAGAAAAAAGGAGGCTTCTATTCATTTCTCTATGCACAGCTTTCCTGAACATGCAAAGAATGGATCATGGTATGTGAAGACAAGACCAGAAGAAATTCACACTCATTACAGTTAGTGTCATATTAAATGTTTGTTCTCTGAGCATTTTAATGACCTTAGAAATAGGAAAACCAGGGAAGATTTGAACTGAAGCTTTGGTCGTTGAAAAATAATTAGTCGTCTTCACAGCCTTTTTCATCATCCCTAACAATTTCAGAGACAAGACACATGTCATGGTACCCCCCATTTTAATTAGATGGCTAGTGAGCTGCTCCAGAACCAAAACAAGCTGCCAAATACAATTAAGCAGGCTGCCACAATATAGCACAATATTACAGAGATTTTCTTTTTTCAAAGTGAGATTAAGAATGCAAACCATCCCAGACACCTCAGTGAATTAGTGGAGAAACTTTAAAACCTGGCTTCACATACACATTAAAAAAAAAAAAAACCCACAGAATTCCGATTTAAAGTTGCTTTATGGTGTAAAAATTTTTAGATACCTCAACTGACTGTGGGAGAGGACATCTGATCAGACTTCTCCAGCTGTAGACATGCAGCCTGTTTTAGTACGTAGGAGCCTGAAGGCCTGTTCTCAGAGGTGAAGATGTTAGGCACAGAGCACATCATGCTAAGGACACCTCTATGTACTACTAGACAGGAAATAAGGTCCTCCATACCCCATGAAATCCTACCATTTAATCTTCAATTTTAACAAGTGAAGAGTTCGATTCCTGCCATTTAACATCTTAAACTTGTAAAACTCTCACAGGGGCATTCCCACACTCTAAGAATCTGCAGTTTAAAAAAAGCAAAATCACTTGCAGTCCCTTTACTGGTCTGTATGTTCAAGAATTCCTGTATGTGACATATTTGACAAAGCACTAAAATTTGAACATGGAAGAGTTATATTGGAATAAAGTAATATTTATTTTGGAACTGAGGGTAAATTGGGAAAACCACAATTTTACACAATAAATTGTACTGGTCAGTTTTACTAATAAGCCTAAAAAATGCCCAAACAACTATGGTAGTTCCGAATCAGCAAATATTTTCGTAATTTAATTTTATTTCGAGTACTGTCCTGTTAACATTTATTTACATTTACTGTATTGCCAGATAGTTTGTGGCAGTTTATCACCTAGATTCTTGCACTATAAACTCATTTCTGTGGTCAGATAACTGGATAGCAAGAGATGACTGAAAACGTTACCTTTTTATTCAGTTAGGTAATAAAATCTGCCAGTTGGTCTATTTCAGTACATTGCACCATGGGTTCTGATCAAAGTGCCATTTAACTTGCATTCCTATCTCTATTAGGGAAGATTATTTTATTTGCACAAAGTAGTTAAATAGTCCAGGTAACTGCAGGTAAAATGTACTGATAAAGAAGGGAGGAAATTGCAAGCTTTTATATTGCTATTCACTGTGTTCAAGTGCACTGATGAACATACTGACTTCCACCCAAGTCACACCTTTTGTGAGGTTTGCTCACAAAAATAAATGATGAAATTAGGATCTAATATCTATAAAGCCATTTATTTGAGTTCTCTAAGCACAGGGGAAATGACGTTTGCTGATTGCTTCTTAATGAAGGCCATTTTGCAAGCCCAAAAGAGAAGGTACAAAGCCATACAAGTATACATCTTTAAGATAGGCACTCCCTACAGCTCTTATTCTACAAAAGCTATCCACTCTTAGTTTTATTTTAGCATTGTCTTCAATAGAAGGCGTGTTGGTTCACTCTTATACAATAATTTTACTCTTTTCTATTCCCAAATACACTTTAAAAGCGTGCAAGTCCACAAGATTCATTGTAGCTGGACCTTGTTTGCCTTTTTTTTTTTAACTGAAAGATATTTTACATGTTTTGTTAGCAGGATTTCAGCTCAACAACTAAAAGATAGCAGACACTTGCTTTACTTCTCATACGACTGCTGGAACGTAAAGAAATCTTAAAGTTTGAACTGAATTATTTATGCTCCTTTAATACAGATCACCAAGCAATGAACATTTACCCTTCTTACGCAAATTTAATTAAACATCCAAGTTCTGAACACAGACAATTCTGCTAAATAAATCAAAAGTCAGGAAGAAAAAAAAAAAGGGGGGGGGGGGGAAATCCTCTGTGTTATCTTTTTTATCTTTCTAGGCTTCAATATAAACAAACCTTCCGGGAGAGAAACAACTGTCTGATGTCTCTCTGTTGAATTTAACTGTAGGAAGGAACTGCAAGCCCTTCAGACAAATCTCTTCCTCAGACAACGTGCTAATCTTAACAATCTATTGCTAAGGGCCGCAATAAAGGCGGCTGTCATCAATCCTACTTCAGTGTTGTAATATGGAGATGCTCTGCTAGCAAGGATGACACAGACACACTGTACACACAAAATAGCACTGCAGTCAGGCTTAGTATACAACTTGAGAACAAACCCGATATATTAAGTTAGCTGTGGGCTCTAAGTCATTAAGTAAAAATTACAATGAAACATGAGTCTTAATAACAAATTTCCTTTGTTCTGTGGTTTTTAATTAAGCTTTGGTAGTAGCTTTTTAATACAATAATTCTAAATAAACCTTCTTGGAAACTGGTAATGCTGATTTTCTAATAAAAACATTTTAAAACTGTTAGTTTTCTTCCAGTTGCACAGTCTTGACAACAGGTAGCAGTAGGAAATCATACTCAGCAATTCACAAGACCAGAAAGATTAACAGCTTCCCTGAAGGATGCAGAGTTCTAAAACTAAAAGAAAAAACAGCAAATGATTGACATACCACACTACTTTGTATTTGTCCAATTTTAGAGTAATTGGCTTGACATGTCTACTGCTAATTCTGATCAAAGTAACAGAAAACTTCCAGTCCTGTCTCTGTGAGATGAGCTTAATTATTTTGGACGAAAAATAGTCCACGGAACATCAGAAATGATGTGATGATAAGACAGGAGGATAGTACAAAGTTGTACCTGGCTATTTAGAACATGTAATTGTGTCAATAAAACTCGAACTACATCAATTATTTTTTTGTGTTCCATGCACAACCACTCCAAGGAGCAAGCTCTTGAAAAGTGTTAGAAACATATTCCCGGGATAAAACCCTTTATGTCAAGCAGCATGCACCTCTTCTTTTAACATACAAAGGGCTTATGCTGTTGCTCTTTTTGTTTTTTTCTGTTATACAGGCTTATTATCAGCATGAAACAGCATCAAAACTAAGAAGAAAGTTTCTACGTTTCAGTATACAGGGAATGTTTAAAGCAGAGCTGACATGTACCTGACTTGCAAGCAAAATGACTTTTCAGTGGAAGACCCTAAGCACCAACAATCCATGGTGTCATCTAAAATATCCTGACTTAATTTTTCTAAAATGATAAGCATAGTCTCTGAAAATCCAGTCTCAAGTTTTCTTCCAGCAGCACTTCTGAAAATGGAGCTAACGTTAAAAGGGTTAACATGTCTTCTACAGTCATGACACCAACAGTTCTAAAAATTTTTTGTTGGCTATGATATATTTTTAAAAACACTGCTTCAGATTATTGAAGGTAAAGACACAAACACACACTTTTATCATTCTTAGATCCTCATGTGCTCTGCTTTCAGAGATCAGCCAGTATCTAGTCATTCTCTGGCTCCATACATAAAGTAATGATGCATTTTTTCTTCACTTGTAACTCATGTTGAGAATACTTTCTTATTTATAAAAGGAGAACCTAGAATTACTAATACCAGAATGCTGGACTTGTATTTGAAAAAAAATCCGGTGCTCTGAATTATAGTCGCCAATCCTGATCCTTGAGTCTGAGATTAACTTACTAGAACTGGTAAATTTTGTGACGGCTGAGAATTGTAACACTATTGTAGCATTTCATATTGGCCAAAGATGTCTTGCTCACTATTCTGACTGTGCCGGACTTACTGCTCGTCTTCTTGGTGATGAAAGGCTTTGAACTTTCTTGGCCTGATGCACTAATAAATATGGTTTCAGCCTGATTCCCTCAATGACACAAACACCGCTGCCCCTAGTGATTTCAGCTGCCTGATGAAGAAAAGGTGTTCCTTTTGCAAAGCCTTCCAAGCCAAAATAGGTATTTCATATTCAATTATAGCTCTAATTATGTTAACTTATTCACTGCTCTCAGCCTCCCTCCCAGGTAAGACACCCTTTTAGGTTTACAAGTTATTGCATTGTTTTCCCCTGTACTGCTCCTACTCATCTTTTCTATCCAGCTGCCTAGTGGTCAGAGCCATACTACAATGTTAAGCACGCTTCACAGCAAACAGAAAAGAAATTGCAGCAAATTCATTGAGCCACTTTAAGAGAAAATCAAGAATAAAATCAGCAGTGTAAAACTAATGTAAATGAACTGAAGTTAATGTGTACAAGCACAGAATTTAGATATCTTTGTAGCAGTGTTATAGAAGAGTCTAACAAATATTTTCCCTCTACCTCCAAGCAGGTCAACTCTCAAGGCAGAAGATATAATTGCAACATTCAAACAACTAGACTATATTACAACAATAAATAAGATCATTACATACATTAAATATGAGAAAAGTCGCTTACTTTTGGAAAGTGGAAAGAGCAAGCTACTTTTTATTGACTGTGCAAAGAAAATTACTGTGAGTTCTGGAGTACTATAAATTTACCTCGCAGTATATTTCATGGTAACTTGATTGCGTACATAGGAGATAAGAGTCCAGAGTCTCAGACTGTGTAAATTTACATCATGTTCTTCAGATATCCTTATTTATACTACTTGATGATCTAGCCTTCATATAATTGACTGTTTGTAACACTCAACCTAAACTGACAAATTTCCCATTTTGAATAGAGTGTGGTAAAGAAGTCTAAAAATTTCCAGGGAAATTATTGAGATAACTTGATCAATGATACTGCTGGATAAAAGAATACTTAAACTGAAAACATTATTTTGCAAATATATTTTTGAAATGCTGGAAAGACAATATCCTTTCTTCAAATGAGAATTTGTAACAGCTTCTCAAATATCTTAATAATGTAACTTCCTTTTGCATACTCTTTTAAAAAATAGCCTGCCATACATTTCTTTTTTCTACCAAAGAATAAAATAAAGAAAAGTCGATTGAAAGGAACGGCCAGGGAGAAAAGATTAATTCAGAGCTGGAGCTGAGGCTCCTCTGGGGTAGAATGTAGGAACGACACAGCTGTTTCAGATGGAAACCATGAGATTAGCCACAGTACACACATAAAGTCTTGAAAGGGTTTTAGAACAATTCTGAAATTTCTTCTGCAGCAAGGAGTGTATCTCTGTACACAAAAGGAGGTGATTATTCTGTACATATTTAGTATAGGCAGTCAGCCCTAATAGTATTTGTAAAATGGATCTGCAGTAAGTTAAGGCAAATAAAATGTCCCCTGTGCCAGAAAGCCCTTATGGTACAGAAGCCAATCTTTATGTTATGCATATATTTATAGGCTCATATTTTCAAAGAAAATCATTATTTCTTTCTGGCCTCCTTAGCATCTTTTATAAATATATGACAGAAAAAGAAGAGTCGTGGTTCAGGATCAGTCAGCAGGTGGACTACAACAAGCCCACTTTCTTTGCTGTGGCACTTAGTACTACACCGTACATTGAGTTATCAGCCTGAAGGCTGTACAAAAGAGCCAGGAGGGATCTCGGGGTACAACTCTCCCAGCCATGTTATCTGAAGGTCTGGCATAGGAATTACCTCTTGGAATGACAGTACATTTCCTACAGACATTCCAAACTGATGTAATCAAAACCCTGCAAGTGATCTCAGTTGCAACAGGGAAAATTTGGAGGGAGGAAAGGATCAAAAGCCTAAATCATAAACTCTAAAGACTCCATTTATTTGGGTTTTTTCATTTGTTTTCTTCACATGCATGGTCTTCCCAGGAATATATAACAAAAGCATCTGCTTTTTTGTATAAAAGACCTGTTTCGAATTTGCTTTCGTCATAATCCATAACAGAAACAAAAAGACAGACTGCTACCTGGACTGCTATACAATGAAACCAATACTGATTCGTACTTGATTTCGCTATAGGAGATATGTTTCAGTTTAAATAGATCAACACATTTCAAACCCTACAATCTGAATTATGAGCAAACTTGCTCACCAGCATGGCTTTTAATATTCTTCTGATTTCCAGACTAGAAGAAATACCTGTGTTCACTTGTTCTACTACTTTTGACTAATCTTGACCATTAGCTTAAATACCTCATCCTCCCCATGGCTATGGCTTGCATCCACGCTGACCAAGGTTAGCTCCTCGATGGTGGCCTGGCCCACTCACACTGGCCTATATCTCATCTCAGAATGATACAGCACCAACCCATAACTGGGACCTCATAGGTTACTTCTGTACGGAGATCTGATAATGACTGACTCGCATGCCTTTACAGAACGTTTTCCTTCACATGAATTTAATCTAAAGTATTTTCAAGATAAGAGTCTCAACAGATAATGGCTTATTGGGGTATGAGTACTGGTAAACTACGGTCCAAAATAAGCCACTTCCTTAATAACTCGGTAATTACTTATTGCTTTTGTTGCAAATGAGGTGTTTTCTCAACAGCAAATATAATCAAGGAGTAAAAGGTGCTTATCAGGAGTTAGTAAGTTAACATGATGGCAAGAACTTTACATAAAATTGTGAATGATTTTTGTTGATGCTGTACATTATTCAATGGAAACAATTTTCTCAACTGTTTCTGCTATTATTCTATGTCATGGAACAACATGCAACAGTGATTATTTGATCCATATCTTTGATGTTCTTTAATAAATTCTGGATTAAAAATTTAAAGCTTTATGCTGGCGCAAGTGGAATCAATGATTTCTTAAGTTCTGCTGTGAAAGAAATTGTAAAAACAGGTGTTGGCATTTAGGAACTGTAATACTGAACACAGACCAGATGATTAATTTCATGGAAGGTAACACAGAAAGCAGTCCTAAAGAGAAAAGTTCATTGAGACAGCTAGAAGAATATATGCATGAAACAAATCAAAACCATTTTATAAATACTC
Organism: Pygoscelis adeliae; assembly: GCF_000699105.1. Taxonomy (NCBI): domain Eukaryota; kingdom Metazoa; phylum Chordata; class Aves; order Sphenisciformes; family Spheniscidae; genus Pygoscelis; species Pygoscelis adeliae. Next base: position 1,253,246 of record NW_008824007.1, read on the forward strand.
GGTAAAATTAGATATTTAAAATTAATTCAAATTGGCTGAATGTGCCAATCCAGTTTCCCTTTATAATTCAGGTTCCACCTATTTAAAATACAGAGTCATTATCATTTATTGATAGAATTAGTTTATCAGATTCAGACAGGAATCTGAATTAGCATTCAGCAATCCACAGATTCTGATTTTTACGCCTTATGAAAAGGTTAAATATTTACTGTAATATTGATTATTTGCAATTTTGGATCTGACATTAGTCACACTAGAATAGCTAAGCCTTTAACACTGTGTGATGTTCAGAAAAGCCATTCTACTGGTGCTAAATTTGTTTTTTTAATTTCTGTCTTGCAGCTGATCTGAGGTGGAAGTATGGCATCTGTTTCCTCTCAGCACCACTTTCAATTTATACAGTTCCATACCAAAAAATATACTTTCGACTGAAAAAAATCTCACTGTAAAAACAGAGACTTAAAACAAAGAACCCCAAATACTTAATTACCTGTATATGACTGTTGGAAAAAAAATATTTTATTCCTGTGTGCAATGAGACAAGTTGTTTGCGGGTTTTTTGTTGGGTTTGGGGGTGGGGGGGGTGGGGGTTAAAAGAAAATACTACCCCATCAGCTTTTCTGGACCCTTTTCAAAGCAAACCCACTGACAATGACAAAGGCTAATTACTCTGTGTGATTAGCCTCCCTTTTTTATACCATGGTACTTACAAAACCTTGTTGACTTGCAATGACTCACCACACTTCTACATGGTTCCTGTAGTTTGGGAAAGATTAACACAGCATTGCCATTGGATAAGCAAGGAAAGAAACGAAAAACAATCACAAAATGTAAATGTAGTTATATACCTGTTTATTCTAGCTCATTTTAATATAGAATTTGTCATTAAAATCAGGTCTTATCCAGTGCCCAACAAAATCAATGGAATGACTTTAACTGATCTTAGTATACACTGGACCAGATCTACAATTTGTTTAGAAATATTTTTTTGTTGTTATTCATTTTCAATGCAAAAAGTATGTACACCTACATAAGTGGATTTTTAACCTTTTCTAAAAATGCATTGAAACCTACTAAAAGTGAAGCAGTAGCCTAATTCACTCTTGAAGGTAGTTCACTACGAAGCTCTAAAGATCCTCAAAGAAAATGTCTTATTTTTGAAGCTGATCTACTCTAACAAAATGAAAGCACTTATGCTTTTTCAACGTTACTTAAGCCCTATGTCTGAATATCGATGTTTCAGTAGTTTTTCCACAACAACTTGAGAACATTTTTAATTCCTTATAAAATTAAGAAGAAATTCTGATCCACAGGCAAAAAAAAGTGACATTAAAGCACTTCAGTAAGGTACTGGTTCATCCTTAAACTTTGAAAGAAATAAGAATCCACCTAAAAGTTTAGTACAGCAAGGATAATGAAAATATCCTTTCTTTCTTAAAGAAACACTAATGCAGCTTGAAGAACAGTATGTAACTACCTTTTATTTTACAGCCAGACAGAAATGCTGGCTGAATAAAAATATCTAGAAACAGAATCAAAGAAAACCCTGTATAATGTTATTACACAGATCTGTATAGATTATTAAAAATATTATAAGACAAAGAAATGTCTGCATAGCAAGTCCTGCAGAGAAGATGATCTGATTTCCTAAAGAATTTGGTGAATTAATTATATACCTTTCATGTCACTTTAAAGATGCAGGTCTTCTCTTTATTATAGATTTTAGTGTAATGTGTTCTTGTGATACATAATGACATTATTAGAACGTGAAACTTAAACAAGCATGTATTCTTATTTTTCCTTTGCTTTTTGGAACTACTGCAGAACAAAGCTGCTCAAGTAATTAAAAAACCAGTAAGAACAACTGGCCAAAACCAACCCCTCAGCCCCTACATGTTACTAAGAATTTGAGAAGCTGCAATGAAGTACAACAAAGCATAATTCACATTGAATCAAAACAAATGCAAACTAGTCATTTGTACACATCTTCCAACTAAAGAAAAGGACGAGTTTAGCACAGCAAAGCGAAATACGCTTCCATGTGTTTTTCATGTATATGCAGGCACAAATATGCACACACTGGGAGGAGGGAAAGTAAACCAAACTGAGCTGGCAGACGTGGCAATGTACTACATCTGTAGAAACACAGAATGGTACTAATACTGATAAGCTGGAAGAAGTAGAGTTGGCCTAAAGCATCAAAGAGCAAGAAAGAATAGTCACACTTGCCAACATCCATCACCAGCAGATCCTTCCTCAGGTCCCAGCCTTGTGTCATCAGCAGAAAACGCTTCAAATGGGGGAAAGCAAAGGGGATTGTATACAGGCTTAAACAAAGATCTTCAAACTCAACCACCCAAAGACAGCTACTCCTTTTCCTATCCAAAGCAAAACGAGAGAAGCAACATTCAGCCGGTTAGGTTGCAGGTTCAAAACAATAGACGAGGTGTTGGCTTCAGCTTGGGCAAGCCTAAGACTTCTGCTTCATCCGTTTATGACACATCTTCAGCTGTTGCCATGACAACACTGACATCTCCCCCTGCTGTGAAGTGCTCTTAGTTTAAATATTGTATAAATGAACATAAATTTTTCATATATCTCATGCAGCTATTGTTTGTGAAATGGGGGCAGTATTCCTCAGTTTTATTAGAGGAAGAAATATTATACAAATCAGTCATATTGTTATTCACTGAACACTGAAAAATTTCAATAGCCCAACCCAGCATAACGATAATATTTTTTATGAAAAGCAGTATAGTAAGGCTCTCTGTTATCTTGAGCACAGGAAAGAACAGTTTCAACAGATTTTCTGTCCTGCAAAATTCAGGTGTGTTGGAAAACGAGACCTCCACGATAACTTATTTTCCATGTAGAAACCTAAGCTAGCTCAAGTGAAATAGAATATTGAAACATTTAAAAAAATTAAGTGAACATTTTGTGTAGATTTCCAATTAAAAGTTTTTTATATTTTATTTTTTAATTCCTTTTGGATATTATTCATAAACATTGAAAATTTTCTTAGGATAACAACACTCCCATCTGTCTCTAACTGAGTTTCAAAGCACAAACATGATGCCACACTTTCTCTCAGGGCATTCTGCACTTGAGAATCAGTAAAAACCCTTATAGACAGGGTACGGCTTCTATTATCAGGTACATGTAAACCTGTAACAGTGATTCCATTATTTTCAATTCTACATTCATAAAAGTATTTGAGATAACCTAGAAATAAATTAGATCTTCCTAGTTTTCTATTTGATTAAAGACATTTTAGAACAAATACACAAACAAAGAGAAAAAAGAACAGTCGGCCCTTTAAAAAAAACCAGTACTTTTCCACTGAGAAGGCCTATGAAGACGTTCACGTAGGTATGATAATGTAAAACTGGCACCCAGTTCATATGTTGTTATCACTTTACATCACTGCTTTTGATACTGATTGGTTGTTTTAATAGGGTTGTCTTCCAGGGGGTGGACCTATGTCTTTGCAGACAGAGCTGATAATTTCCATCCACATTGGTACAAAACAAAGACCAGTTTATTTAGGAATAAATGTAGCTCATAGGATTAGGAGTGCATGTACTGCACCAGACACAGTTAACATTAGAGACAGTGTGTTTCGACTACCCTAATAAATCCACACCCTTCAGCTCCTTTGCCCACAATAGCAATCAGCCTCTTGTGTGAGCTCTCTATTCTGTGCCCTTCTTTCCATACAGAGAATACGGAGCTTCTACTAAGGTCTCATAACATCTATGTAAATTTTCTATTACTTACGTACAGATATTCCAGAATAAGATAACACTGGGGAGCAGAGTATTTTTGTTTGCAAATAACAGCAATGCTGTAATGACCTATAAGGAAATACATTAAATAAGATCAGACTCCTCTTTAATCACTCCCTGTATTTTCCTTTATAGACAGGCAGATGATAGATAGATAGATAGATAGATAGATATTTCATCTTCTCATCTTTCTTTTAGGCTCACTTTTCGTGGCTGCTGTAGCATTTAAATAGAGTTAATCAGTTCCCTCCAGAGCAAAGGCAAGTACTCTAAACAGAGCTGCATGGCTCAAGGGATGTTCAGCAAATGTGTTCAATCAACACTTGCTCCTTCTGAAATAAAGAGGATGTGCCTCTGCATCAGATTTAGCCCTTGTCTACTGTTTGAATAGTGTGGCAGTCTCTGTCTATGCCATAATATGATTTGGATTGAGGGGAAAAGGGCATAGGGTTATTCTAAAACTGTATTGCAACGCCCAATTTTCATCTAATGAGGATTATCTAATTTACATCTGAAAACCTGTACTTACTGCAAACATGCAAGTTACAAAAGAAGGCATGTGCAGGGCTGGAGCTCTGGTGGGAAGGCAGACTTAAATTTACTCTGCTAGGACTCTTATTCTATATGAGCATGTTAATTATTATCACTGGAATGAAGATTTTATTAAGCAAACGAATAAAATCTTGAATCACAATATTATCCTTTTTTATGACAAAGTTAATTATAATTGAAAGTAGCAAGCTTACGAGCATAGCATTTGCTGACATGTGAGATGGTGTGCTGTTTTAAAAGGTGATAGTGATAGGTAAGTCATTTAGTCATAATATGCATTAAAGTAAGGATCCTTATGAATGTCATCAATAAATAAGTATCAAATAGTAGTCCTGATTCTGTAAACCCCACAGAAATTGGCAATTTCAGCCATGTTTAATATCTCATTTAAACTGGTAAGATTAGCCAAGTTCTCATAAGTAACTCTCTCTCTCATTATTTTAGTAGATTACACGTTAATTATGAAAAGATTTGGAGCCTTCCTGACCTATCACTTTACATCCCTGAAATCCATTAAGGAAAGATAACACAGGGCCATTGTTGCACGCAGACACATAGGTTCCTTTCTTCTCTAAAGCCAAGTTGTATGACTCCAATTTCCCATTAATTAGATAATCTTTCAGAGGATTATTTGCCAATTATCCTCAGTAGGATTTCAGCATAAGAAAAAATATACAGAAAAAAAACACAGAGAGACACTTCTCTAAGAAACCTGGCATGCTATCTGGAGCGCAGCATGGGAACACTCCACAGATGCTTCGGGATCCTTCAACTGTGACATTCCAGGTGTAACAACCTAGTCAGTGTTAACTGCTCCTGAGCAACAGAGTACCCAGGGTCTATATACTTCAAAATCATCCAACACTAGGCAAGACGTGAAAATAAAATTATTTTACTAAAAAGCACATTTAAGGAACTACTTGACAGATTTGGAAACAGGCACAAAAAGTAAGTGTGATATCTAATACCTATGTGTCATTTATTAGCTATGGGAATTTCCTTCTTTTTCATTCTGCTAGCAGAGCTGAAGACGGACACAAGAGGGATTTTTGCTCCTGTAGTGACCAAGGACCCGTTCTTAGATGAAGCAAGTTTTCTAAGCAGTCTCTTCCCAAACAGAAATGCTTGCTTGGGTGGGAATCTTCCCTTGTAAACCTCCCTACTAAGAACTCCTTAATTCCTCAGTTCTTCCTGTAATGTTTAGGTCTGACAGCAAATTCAGTCAAGAAATATTTGCAACTTCCTTACTAATGAAATACTATTTGTGGCAGTCTTACTTTTAGCTATACAACGGTGCTTTTGAAACATGCATCCCTTTCTGCCAGACCTAAAAAGTATTAGCATGTGGTTTATTAATAATATATTCATGTGATGCAAACATGGTTCATTCTGCCAGAACAGCTTAAGTCCTAGTACATGATATGTATCTTGAGAATCACTTCTCGCACAACAATGTTAGTGAGACTAAGTAGTACACCTCACTATTTGCTTATGATCAAAACTATCTGCGACACATGAATTCAAATTTGAGGATTCTGATATATTTGGGCAAGGTTACAACATTATCACAATTTCCAGGATTTGGAGGGCATGAGCTTCTACACACTCTTGCTGCCTATATGCTTTTTGCAATACCACATAAATAAAGGTATTAAGATGACTCAACATACTGGTCAAATGGGCTAAATAAGAAATGTTGAACTGCTGCTTCCATTACAGCTGAACACATGGTAATAAACAAGCACTCTCAGACAATATGTGCTTGAAGAAGCCTTCTTTTTTCAGTCTTGCAGTTATAACTATCCACACTTCACAGACTTTCTTTCACAGTCCTTCACAAAGTTAAACCACAGTTGCCTGATACTCACGTGACCAGCTGACATAAAAACTGTATAGTTCTGGGTTTTGAGTTACTACATGTCCACCAAATGCTACAGAGATTGCCTCTATAACCAGTAAATCTCTCCCAAACTGCTACTCAGTTGACAAATTAGACATCTGTAACCAGAAAGGACGAAACAGGAAGAGAGAGCTGTCAGACTTATCCTAGCAGTAGCCGAGTTTTATACCTTCACCTCCTCACAACTAACCAAAATATGGCACAGAATTTTGGCTGCTGCTGTCCTTGACTGTTCTGACTTAACTGCTGCCATATCCTCCTCCATTATTTCCAAGGCATAGCAATGCCGGTTCTGTTCCAGGATCTCCTACACCCAAAATCTGAGCAGCAATGTGCAGTCACATGACTTGATGCAACCGAGATAAGCAACATGATACCTCAGCCAACTATCCAGCAACCAGAAAAACGACGGATCAATGCTGGCAGCTGCAGACCACAGTCTTGTTTGCTGCTGAGTCAAGCATTTGCAGCACATTTGACAGCAGCAGACACAGCCAAGTGTGTTTAAGTTCCAGCAGCATGGAAGCATCCTGCCAGAAACTCTAGAGCCACAAAAATCCTAAAAAAGACATGATCTAGGTTCATTAGCCTCCAAGCGCTTACCAGATGTGAACTTTGGTCACTGAAGTCAAGAGAGCTATTTAGAGAAAGTCAAGCAATGTTTATGCAGTTGTAGAACTTGGGTGCCTTGGGTATACGTCAGAAATTTGAAAAAAAACAAGTGTTGTGTACGTGTCTATATGTGACAAAAGCGTCTACCTCTTTTGGTGATTTAAAGGAAAGGTAAAAATCCTTACCTATAATAGATTCATAAATACTTCTTATGCTACGTTTCTGGTGTAATGTGCTGATGTGTTGAGTTACTGTAGATTGAGTATACTCAAGAAGATAAATATTACTGTCCTGTAGCACTTGTACATAGCATTCTCCTGCTGAGATAACAAGAATACTTTTTAGTTTGACAGAAAGGAAAGAAAAAAAAAATGTACGAACTGCTCAACAAGAGCTGATGGTTTACCAGTAAAGAAGACCTTCTTAGAGAACATATCTGGATTAAATGTGCACCTCACAGCGCTGCCTATACTTCCTTGAGGGATGGCTTTTGTAAAGAAGGCAACTAAATTTTGAAGTTAAAATAATGAAATAAAGGATACTCCAGTCTTATGTTCTTCTAATTATCAAGGAAGTAACGACTGTAAAAATGTGTTATGTTTCAAAGTCTTGTTTCTAAAATTATCTACTATTTTCAAACCCACGCCAATCCTTGGGATAACATTTAGAAATCTAAGGGATATTTTGTTATTGTTACAAACTTCATGGCTATAAAGGTATTGTAAATAGGTTATTCTCACTATACCCCACTGAAGATTTCTGAGCACAGGTACTCTTATTCACATGCACCAAAGGGTAAGGAATTCAGTCTTTGAAAGAGGAAAAACAATCACCACCACATATATCTAATGCACATCTGGGGGCCCAACTTAAAAAACAGGCAATTGCTGTTTCTTCAGTAAATGATTTTATATTTATCTAATCATGTTGTCATGCATGTGATCTGAAAGCAGGACACTAACACAATGTTACTTGTCCAACTCACCTAATACCTCCCAAAGAAGGCAAACACATTTTGTTCAGAAAAGATAAATTATAATACATAATATGAAATTGTTACACTGTCTGTGGCATATAAATGAAAGGTCCATGAGTAAATATGGTGGGTATTCTGCAGATGTTACAGATGTGGTCAGCATACTGTCATATTCACAGAATTCCCAGAGCAAGTGAAGCAAACAGGGAAAGGGATATTCAAAACAAAGCCACCTGGATAGTACATTTAAGCAAAACAATGTCCCACATTAATGAATGTGCAACTAAGGGTTCAGTTATTCTTCTCTCTTAGTACAGCTAAGGTTGAGGAGGAGAATACATCGCTAATCTCTGCATTACCATTATGAGAATCATTTGTAATTTAAATTCTCTGGTATATGCATTTGCTGCCAAAATTGGCTCCCCTTATACTTGTTCACCGAGCGTACAAATGTAGTGATGCTTCAGACTCACTTCTGAACAGTGTAAAGGACTGCATCTAGTGTGTACCTATACATAATTATTACATTTCTATTGGCATCAAACTGCAACAAAATTTTTAGTTCCGTAGTTGTACCACACAAAGACTGCTGGCATTAAAAGTTAGAGCAGAAGCATTTGCATTTTTATTTTCTCTTTCCAGTTGCCTGCAATGTAATCTAAAAGGCCTTGCATCAGATCCTATATGCATATTAAAAAAAACCCCAAACCTGTCTGATTTCTGTTTTTAAAACTGGCATGAAACAATGGGTACAAAAGTTTCATGTGTATAATGAGCAGCCCTAGAACAGACTTTATTTTCCCTGGCACGTTTCCTATTACAAATAGGAAATAATATATTTTAGAAAATTATATAAATACTCACCTTATAAGTAGAGTTTTTTTTAAAGACTCATTACAATCTCCCCAATAAATAATGGATGTTCTGGTGTTTTTAGAACCACTGTGGTGTTGTAGTCAGTCCTCTCCCAAAAACAAGACTTAAAACTACAATCTATGGTAAGAAGTTACTCAGATCAAAGCTAAGTTATAGAGAGTTCAGAATTAAATTCTACACTTACATGATGCCACTTCTGTGTATCCAAGCAAAAAGAGCAACCATGCATGTACAAATAGATCAGATTTTATTTTACATTAAAAAGAAAAAACACTCACAAAAGACCAGGGTAAAATTTCCACTTGACTACAAAACTCGTACTGCTCTGGTATAGTGTAATATCAATTTTGCTGCTGAAAATGCTTCTGCACACACCAAGTTCCTAGAAACTTAGTTTTTTCAACTCTTATTGAGGAGTCACATGCAAACCCTTATACAATTAACAACTTGCAGTCTAAAGTCATCCTGGAGATGACTAACACAATTTGGCTGAAAATAAGAACAGATTTCAATCATGAATCAATTTCAATTCAAGCTCTAGCACATGCACTGAGGAATGGTACCCAAAATTAAACAAATCCAAATAAATAAATGTAAATAATATATATAATACTGCTGCTTATTCTGAAACTCCTATTTCTCCCAATCCCTCGCCTTCCTCCCACCCTTCTGATATACTAAGAACATACTCTAGTAAATCTTGGATTTATCAATGAAGTAGCCAAAAAAAAAAAAAAAAATCAACAACCAAACGAGTTATGAATAAGGTTCCCTTTCTTTCCCTCACTATACATAATTTTCATGATTACCATATGAATCCGATAATCTACATTCTTCTTTTCTCAGTTTTTATATGCATTGGCGGCAAACATTTTAGCAGGGCCTGTTGTCACAGGACAAGGGGGAATGGCTTTAAACTAAAGGGGGGTAGATTTAGACTAGATAGAAGGAAGACATTTTTGACGCTGAGGGTGGTGAAGCACTGGCCCAGGTTGCCCAGAGAGGTGGTGGATGCCCCATCCCTGGCAACATTCCAGGTCAGGTTGGACGGGGCTCTGAGCAACCTGATGTAGTTGAAGATGTCCCTGCCGTTGGCAGGGATGTTGGACTAGATGACCTTTAGAGGTCCCTTCGACCCAAACTGTTCTAGGACTTCCTTTGTGATATACCAGACTGATGAATTATTGGACTGACAACTGTCATAATAAAGAACTATTCCTAAGATGAGCCCTAACTATTTTTTAACTCGATTTTATAGTAAGCCAAAGCTGTCTGGGGCGGTTCAAAGTTCAGAATCTCCTATGTCTGATTTTCTGCTGCTGAAATTCTGAATTTGACAAGCAGTAGCTGTTACATCTTATTCTACAGAATGGGGTGTTACACAGACATCAGCCTACAAAACACCTGAACCTTGGAGTAAAACTGCCTCCTGATGCTCACAGTATTAACACTTAGTTTTTACCATTACATGGGCAATCCATTAGCATTTCAATTCTTTAGTTAACTATAGCCATGGACAGTACAGTTAAACACAATCTATTAAAATATGTAACAAGCACAGGAAGTTGAATTTAACACAACAGCCGTTGCTACTCCTCTGCCAAAACAAAGCCTCAAAGGATTCCCAATATCAAAAATGTGAATAAGAGGTGAGAAAAAATAATTCACTTGGAACCATTAATCTTCACTGAAGGGCCTTCACTGGTCCAGACTTATGGCAGCTGATGACAGCAGTAGGTATTGTACTACAAACTGAAGATGAAATCCTGGCTCCAAAGTCCATGCCAAATTCCAACAGTACTTTTGAGCAATTCTTAGCCCTTCTGACTCAGTTTTTGAACTGTCAGTTGAGTGGGAGGTGTGAATTGAGGAAATGTTTTCATGAGTTTCCTCATTTAGCCATTTTTCCATAACATACATTGGCAGAGCTCAGAGGAAAAAAAAAAAAAGATAAAAAAACCCACTCTGCAGACTGTTCACTGTTTTCTGAGTGAATTACTCAGCTTTTTAGCTAAGCCAACCCTTACACCTCCCAGGGTTTCCAGAAATGCTGAAGGCTGCAATTCTTACTCCTCAACACAAAAAGCCAAAGCCCAGGAACAATTCTCTTTCTATGGTCATGTTTTGCAGGTCCCTCATCATATAGACATCCACATGAAACCTATTAAACTTCAAGCTATTACCGAAAGGAAAAAACTGCTTGGAGAATTTAATGCAAAGAAAAAACATGTATGCATCCATAATACCAATTACCATTATAACATCAATACTTATCATAGCTTGAACTTCAGAAAAACTTAAGCAGGCAGGGATAGGTAGGAATTCCAGAGCAAGAAGGCAAAGGTGTGTTGGACTATCACTTAGGCCAGGAGTTGGCAGTGTGATCTCTGGGGTCCCATTTCCAGCTTTGCTACTGCCTGATTCTGTACAGACTTCAGAGGGTATGATACAAAATGTAAAATGTAAAGATCCCTGCAGGGCCCAACCAGCTTGGAAAGTTTTGGCCTATCTTTATGAATTCATAACAGAGAGAATAAGAAACATCCATCTGTCTTTGAAACGCTTACTTGAAAGGGGACGAACCTTCAGCATTCCTTGTCTAAGAGAACAAAATGTCAGGATTCAAGTCATCACTACAGGATCAGCTTGGTGAGAAGGTAGATAGAAACAAAGGACAAAGCTGCTGGGTGAAGGCATGTGGAATAGGTGCACAGGGATTCAATTTTGTTCAGCAAAAGCCTTTTAATGCATGGGGACATAAAGGCATGGAGGAACCCACTACTAAATCTAAATAGATTCATTTCTGTTCTGATGGTACAGCATCTTTAGACACTGCAATGGTTTCTTGGGCTACGTAGAACAAGCAGGTATTGGGGGAAAAGGTCAAACCTAGAGTTTTCAACAGTAGGACTCTCCAGGCTTTAACTGATTCATAGTTTCAGGACCCCGAGTATTTTAAGCACTTGCAGAGGTGCCTGCCTGGCCCACCCTTGGCAAAATGGCCTTATGAATAGCTGTCAAGATACAGGTGCAAGTGTAAAAATGATGAGTGAATTAAACACTCAAAAAACTGTCTACAAAGTGTCTGCCCAAAACTGACTATGCTAAAGAAGATGACATTAAGGGGAAGCACGAAGAAACTTTTGAAACAAAGAAAAAAACATTTGTAACAACAGCAGGGAAGCACTGATGGAACCAGCAGTAACCAAACCAGGTCTGGCACTACCAGAAGTCACCCCACCGGCATTGCAACCTCTGTGTAGGAGCTACAGAGCAGCCTCCTTGTCAGACCCCATGAGGAGACGGCACTCTAAGGTGCGGGGTACAACAGGTAGGGACCCTGCATGCATACGACCTTGCAGGGTGCACAAGGATGTGGGTTAGCGGATACATAGAGTAAGAACACCCACCTCTCCAACTGGAGGGGTGGGCGACAGGCCCAGCACATGCCCAGAGATGAGGTGTTCTCATAACCCTTTCTTTCTGTAATGAGGGGGTGGAGGTGCATATATAACCTTGGGGGCACTAGGGTTAGTTATAAAAGAGTATTTAGAAATCTGCTGTTGCATATAAATATTTCTTAAGTGTCTAATATTGTGGTTTATCCATTGCATTGCTGATATTGATCCTTAATGTACAATTTACTGATTGCCAGTTAATTACATGTCATTAATAAATCAATAAGCCACTTTGATCCTTGTTTGATTTAATCTATGTTAACTGAGTAGTTTGTCCCTGCAACGAGCATTCAAATCGAGTGCCACTGCAGGAAGAAACCCAAAGGTCACTATTGCTTAAGTAATTACCTGGATGTCCCCAGATAAAAAAAATTCCTTTGTGGGCCACAACATACATGGCGAGCTCCAGGGCAGACAGCATTTCCAGTCAGAACAGCAGTGCTCTCCAGATACACTATAGCTCCCTACACACGAAAATCCAGGCTATCGTTGTATTGCTCTATGCCATTATGCATGCAAACTATTGAAAGGCTTTTGTATTTCTCTGCTCTATTCATAGAGTATTTTGCAATGGTTGGGAGAGAGCCCATACTCTAATAAACAAATACTAAACTTTGTTGCAGTCACCATTGGGAAAAGTGCATTTAAGTACAAGGTACCACCAAGGATCTTTGGGACCTCCTCAGTTCAAGACAATATTGCTTTGCATAGCAACAGCCATTATGCACAGTCTGTGCAGAAATGTATTTCAATGGATCTGTAAGCCTATTACAGCTGATTTTATTTAAAAGATAACAACAATGAAATTAGCAGGGAGATTAAAAAAAAGCAGAAAAATATAAAATCCAAATACATTTTAAACGTAATCCTTTCCAATGGGTCAAATTACTTATCTTTTCCATGTCTACCATTATGAGAGCAGTTTTCAGTTACACTGGTTTACTAATTGCCAGTCTAGCCACAAAATGTTGACAAAACAAAATGAAAAATAACAAACAGTAGAATACACAGCACTGGTTTCTCAAGGGACCCACATACATGTTGACGCATGACTGCAACATGAATAATTCAGAATCTTCCTATCTGAAAACGTTTTTTACATAACTAAGGTCTAAAACCCCTTACATTCATTAAGAAAGATTAAGAGCAACAACTGGAAATTCTGGGATTTCTTACTGTCATTAGACTTAATGGTTAGAACGTGAGTTTTATACAGGCAAGGAACAATGATCTCCTGTCCGTGCTCTGCATCTTTTGAATAAATCATTCAATAGCTTTTCCTTAAAATGCATTTTAAGGATATTGAACGCTCAGGTGTGTCACATTAAAAATGCACCATTTAAAATACTGTTAGGGTAAACAGCTAAACAAAAAGCTAAAAGGAAGCTTCTGATAAGCAACAGCACGAAGTCTGTCAACCAGACAATGATATCCCATTTTGTGTCATATCACTTGATGAATCTGAGCAAATGAAGTATATACTACATGGTTCTCAGGGACTCACCCTGATGCAAAAGAAAATCCTTAGCAGGAGGGAGGAAAGGCAGTGGATCCTACAACAACCATCTCCTCTTCTACTAGGGGAAGACATTCCAGTTCTCTGCTTTTTGGAGACATTAGTAGATGGTGAACATTAGCAAGTCCTACAGTGACTTTTATTTATGCCAACGCACTCACAATTATCACAAGGATGCTGAACTTGGGATGGAGGTGGGGAGGGAAGTGAGAGAGAGAAAATGCTCTAGGCTACCATTTTTCATAGAATCATTAAGGTTGGAAAAGACCTCTAAGATCATCAAGTCCAATCGTCAACCCAGCACCACCATGCCCACTAAACCATGTCCCTAAGTGCCTCATCCACACGTCTTTTAAATACTTCCAGGGATGGGGACTCAACCACT
>NW_008824007.1:1268508-1296819 GCF_000699105.1 Pygoscelis adeliae
GAACCGCTCCATGATCTTCCCCGGCACCGAGGTCAGGCTGACAGGCCTGTAGTTCCCCGGATTCTCCTTCCGGCCCTTGCCTTGTCCTAAGCCCAGTTAACTGTGTTGCATGCAGTTCAAGTAGACACCAGCAAAGTCCTACAAAATTCTCTACTATATTCCATCACTTGAGTGTTAGCAAAGGATGATGTCCAATTGGTTAGCTTTAAACATTTTTTTAAAGCAGAAAATGTGTTTATGCTTCCAAAGAGCAGCCTCTTCCAAGAAAAACAGTCAAAGCACCAAACCATAAATGAAATATCCCATAACCTTTTAAAAGTGATCCCTCTAATATTAAATACGGTAAATGAGCCTCACTAAAATGATCCCATTGACGTATTTATGGTTTGTATTTGTGGTTTTTGTGTTCCTCTGCAGAGCCCACTAATGATAATAGGGCAATTCAACATACATGCATTACCTGTTACTAGCCCATTAGCAAAAATATAAAGCCCAGCTATCAAAAAATGCCTGATAGTTGTGATCCTTAAACTGTATACCAACAATCTAACGGCTGCCTATGTAACTGCATCAGATTTTGAAGGATTTAAATGCATTAGAACAGCAAATACTGAGAAGTACTCAGGTTCCTCGTGCCAGATTGATTGATATCAGACATCTAAGTCCATAGCCTAAGTTTTAATTCATAACTACTTCAGAAATGGCACACACACTGACCAACAACTTACATATGTTTCTTTCTTCAAAGCAGAACATTATTCTGTAAAGGACAAGAACTTTAGATATTGTCACTTACTAATTTCTGGGTTTTGCTGAAGACATGTCTGGCGAACCAGTGTTGTCCTAACAGACCCTTGAGATTAAACTACAGCAAGACTCCTTAAAGATACACAAAATGAGTCAAACACCTCTTTCTGTGCATGTATAATGAGACCTGCATGAGCAAATACATGTCAAAGAGTTGAAATGCATTTGCTTGTAAACCTAAATAAAAGATGTGATCAACTCAACAAATCCACTGAGAAAGTTTTTTTTTCCAATGAAGCTTCGAACCTTCTCCTTTGCAGGTAAGGTGATCAGTTCAACTGCCGTGGCTTATACACAGCCACCCAGCTGAGATAAGGGCCACTATTTTAATAAGAAGAGTGAATGGTGAATGTCCAAAGGGACAAAATAAGCAGGAAACCAGAGAATTGCTACAAGGTAGCTGAGCAGCAAAGCAGCACCACTTCCCATGCTATTTGCTGTTTCATTGCTCTCTTCAGTACTTTTGGTCCAGGTCTGCACAAAGTAAGCCCGCAGGCCAAGTATATCTTGCAGCCACCAGTAAGACTACACTGTATCATGTTATAAATGATATTCCAAGAACACTGAATAATTTATATCAAGTATCACTTGTACTTCCAAATGCTAAGACATCAGAAGGCACTATTCCAGGATAGGAAATAATCACTGCGTAAGTTGGAAGGAACTGTTCACCTTAGGAAAAATATTAGCTACCAAAAACATAAGTGAGATTTTCAAGTTCCTCCAAATGTTTTTGACTTGCAAAATCAGAACCAGAAAAGCTCACGTTATGAAGTCACTAGTGCAGCAAAGCACACAGTCCAACCATTACCTTCAGGTACAAGTATTTAATTCATCTTAAAAGACTACATATATATATATATGTATATGATGATAAAAAGTCAGTATTAGGAAACAAACATATGAAAATTTTAAGTTAGTTGGGCTAACTTAAAATTATCTAGTAAAAACAGTATATCTGGGAGACAAAACAGACAGAATTCATTACAGAGGGAAACATTCTCATATTGCAGTGGGGGAAATAGGGTCTATTCTTGGATATAGAGATTTTACATAGTATTCAACCAGTATCAAGATTATAAAATATTCTTCAATAAGGAGGGCTTTCAGCCCTTGCACATTAGATCCTCCAAGTCCAATATTTCTGCAGGAAAGATGTTTCACACACTTTACTTGGTATGGAACTCCACAGTAGGCTTTTGATTTAGTTCAAAAAACATTTCCTCTCTAATGCAATAAGATGTTTTAAAGAATAGAATTTTTAAATGAAATTTTCTAGCAGAAAGTCCTATGCCAGACGTTTGAACGACTGATGACAGCATGACAGTTTTAAGTTTCTCTATAATGCTCTCATGGAGTTTCATGTCACTTTGGAAATTTCTACACAATTTCTTTCAGTGGTCTTTCTTATTCTAGGTCCATGAACACCTTTTTGTTGATACATACAATTTTAGGGATCAAGAAAGTACACAGCACCCCCAAAGAAGTCTCTATTTCTGCATAAGCTCTTCATTTCCACCATTGCCTTAACCAAACCTTTTCATATGAATGGTCATTGCATAATTACCATTTAATTATCAGCTGAAATAGATCAGACACCTCAAAGGCACTTCCTTTGATAGTCTTGCTGTTTTAATAGCAATGCATCCTACCCAGCTGACATGTGACGTGCGAAAGCTGATGGTGTAGAACTCCACAGTGGTAGCACCTTCAAGTTCTGCCACAAACACAGCTTTAATCTATTCATTTATACAGCATATAGCTTGTTAAAATAGCTTGGTGTTTTGAGTTGGTATAAATTTAACTCATGGTGTAATTTTTAAAATTACAATTTCCCCCAGTAGATTGCTTCAAAGCAGAGCTGTAAATTTATAAGATTCCTTCTGAACCCCTGCACTAATAAAATAAATATTTCATTGGAAATAATTTTGCTATTTCTTCCTCTTTTCAAAAATCAATGCACATTTAGGACTACTATTCAGTGAACTCAATTATATTTATTATTGGAAGTACCCATGAGGACTATTACCATCCTCTGCTTTCTTCCTGATAATTATAGTGTTGTTACACATGGAAAATCAACACATGCCCAAATCAGAGTGCAGGTCCGATGCTGACTATACATAAGTATTTGTTAGTAATTCATTAATATACTTCTCAGCTACAAAACAAGCTTTTCATCTTTGATTCTAATGAAATGTGCTTCAACTAACATTTTGTGTTTCCCAAAGATATTTGTTGCAAAAACATGCCTCTCGGTTATTAAACAATCTTTTCATTAACGTTCACAGGCTTCCTACTGAAATTCTGAATGCTTACTGAGCATTGACTCAAACTTCAAAACTTCATAAACTTCAAAACCTGACTTCATAAATTTCAAAAACTCCCTGTTGACACAGGGCACACCATGACAAACACGATGTTTTGAAATCCTGAGTTGCTAATCCCCAACACGTAATGGGTTAGATTTTGAAAACAACAAACCTGATGGAAGACCAGTGTCCCGGCCTATGAGTCCTTCGGAATTAATAAACAGAAATATGATTTTGAAAATATTACAGACAAATTTCCCTTAAAATGAAGAAGGTACGGAAAAAAGTTGCAATATTTCTATAACAACTCATCTTAAACAGTTCAAGAAAAACATCATGCAATGCAAAACTATCTGCTGGGAGAACATTCAAAGAGGTGATCTGAGATACTAGGAGTCAAAATTAGGCCTCTGAAATCAGTATTCAAATGATTCTTCTTCAATGTAACCTTCCCAGTGGCACGGAATAGTAAATACGATCTAATTTGCAGGCACTGGATTGTATCATTTTAGTTGCTAGTGATAAATAATAAACCAAAAACATAAAATACTGCTACATAGTTCAGGTTCAGGATCTGAATCTGTAGTTTTGAGATCAAGACAACAGCAGAGTTAGGTCCAGGGAAACTACAGAAACAAAGAGGACCTGGTTAAAATTCCCTTGAAATGACCTGGCAAGGTTATCAACATTAATCTTATTTAAAGCCAGGTAACAGCCTAACAGGTACCTGCCACTGAAGTCAATAATCATTGTATATATAACCTAGACAGCAGACTTTCACCTAAGAGTGATAGAAATGTAATAAAAAGTATAGTGTTCAGTGATCAGAATAGTTTAAAATGTGCTGTTTAAGCACTTGAACAAAGCATAGTTCGAGATCCAAAACAAATGGGAACTTGAAAAAAAAAACAACACAAAAAAACAGGGAAAGGGAAAAAAGGGAGGGGAGTGGAAGAGAAAGGCAATATGCAGTTCTTTTAAGTCTTGTAACTTCTAAAATAGTATCTTAAATTATTAAGCATGTAATTTAATTCTAATGGAATTTTTATTCTAAAGGCTATTTCTTCAGAAGAGAAAGATTTTTCCCTATTTTTCAGAAGACACGTACCCACAGAAAAAAAATAATTAAAGAATAATGATCAGTGGGGACAAATTATCCATTGATTTGTATCCCAACAACCCACCATGTCCACCAGACCTGACTCTGAATTTGTATTCATCTTCCTTTAAGAATAAGTAACACCACAACAGAAAACTGGAATTTGGACTGCATCTGTTTTCTCATTCTCTCCAGCTGGGACAGAAGAGCAGAAGCACACTACTTGTCTACTCCTCCAGAGGCTGAAGTACAGGCAAACACAATTCCTGTCTGTCTTAGGACCATCAATCTCTCACTCAACAAACAGCATTTAGGGTAACATTCTTTTCCAGAATAAGATTACTTCTCCTTCTCCAACCTTTCATTTTCAATTTTAAACCTCAATTACAAAACAACTGCTTTCTCAAGTACTTCTGGAAAATCTAATTTAATTTTTTAAGATGACAAGCTATTCAGTTGCTAGGGACTGAAAACCATTCAAACAGATGTCAACTGCTTTGAAGTCCACTACTTACAAGGCTGATGTAACTCCAGCTAAAAGGCAATTAACCATATGAACTACATCAGCAAAACAGACTCATATTATGAAATATCAGAAATACCACATCATTACTTGTACAGTGAGCACAGGAGAGAGGAGATTGCTTAATATTCTTCATCTGCTAGATAAATCATCTGTCTTTCCATTAAAAAAAAGGCTAAGAAACTTTTCTGATTTGAAAAAGGGTTTCATCTGATAGACAAGAGTGGAAATGCATAAAGAATTCATGTCTCCAGGTTCTGTTGCTTTCACACCACTCCTTAAAGCTAAATTCTGCCTTTATATAATCCAAGCATATCAGGGGAGAAAGAAAAGAGTGGAAATGCATAAAGAATTCATGATTGCAGGTTCTGTTGCTTTCACACCACCCCTTAAAGCTAAATTCTGCCTTTACATAACCCAACCAAATCGGGGAGAAAGAAAATAAATTGTCAATTAATTTTGGGCTCGCAAACTTGACAGTTGTTCAAAGCAGCTACCCCTGCTATTTTTACTAATCTCAAAATTCAATATGTGCTATGTGCAGCGTTATGAATCATTATGTTATTTTCTAAACCAGCTCAGATTTAATCACCGTTTCACAAAACAGAAAAGTAACATGTTCTGGATCCTTCACCAATATCTGGGGAAATGGGCATGGCACTAGAGGCAGACACTACGTATGAGCTTTTAAGTGTGATTCAGGATCATAGTCTACATGAAATAAAATACAGAGTTCGGTTGCCCTTGCCAACAAGAAGGTGAACGAAAAATTGAGAAGATTAATAACCGTCAATGACCAAACTTTGTCATCTTTCCATCTGCCAAGTAGACAAAAGTTTGTCTCTGTATGGAGTAAGAAGGAAATCAGGCTCGCCACGCCTCTGTATTGCTGTTAGCCCCTGAAAACAGCATCCAGCAGTATTTTTAGGCTTAGATTTCCAAACAGCCTGTGTAAATGGATCCAGGGGGCATAAAGAATATGTCCAGAATACTCCTAAATACTGTAAATAAAATTGTATACTAGTAAATGGTATAACCAAAGCATTGCAATTTCCTTCATGTGAATATTTAAACTCATAAAGATATTGTACTCAAGTAGCTATTTTCACGTGGGAAATAGAATAAATACTACTAAGATAAAGATGCTTATATCGTGTCAGATTTTCTACTACCACAAGACAATAATTAAAGCTTTGAAAGTTATTAACACATACGGAAGACAAACAGACCTCATGTTTTTTAATCAGAATAATATGATTAGTTTAATAAAAAGAAGTTAAATTCCCGAATGGCATACTTTTTCCAGGATGGAGACACCTTTGAAAACGCCAGCCTTAACTTTCATTTTTCAGGAAAAGAAAATTATTTTAAGTGATAGGGAAAGTTGTGTACCACACACTAAGGCATACACAGCAAAACAGACCACCTGCTTAATTCTCAGCACAGCCCCCCCAGAACAAGAGGTCCTCAGAGAAAGCCAACATTTCGGAGGCGTCATCTGAACAGTAACTGCAGTCTAGGTTGTACTAGTCTCTTCTTCCAGCATCTTACTTGCACTGATCCACAACACCTTACGCTATTTTAACAACAATTTGCCTGAATGGCTGTAGTGATGGGGGCAGGAGCAAAGATAGAATGAGCTGTACAGCAATACAGCCTTCTCCCTTAGCCTGTGATCTGAAGCACTTTTCTTACTGGGCAGTGCTAATGGGGTTTAGTAAGTCACTCTTTTTGAAACAGAAATAAAACGTTATTTTTTCCATCTACTACTGGAAAAAGGCAACAGAGGGTGTAAAAACTTGGCCTAGAAAGCAAAGCATGCCAGCGTACAACATAGAACTGAAACACGATGCTTCTTCCTATAGATAAGAAAGTCAGTCTTACTATGTACAAAGAAGAAAAAGGGCCTGTTTTTATTGTTTTCTATGTAAAAACAATTAAAACTTAATAGCTACATTTTCAACAGTGGCTACTGCTTCTTCTCTGGTTCTCAATAGACAACATCATATATCACAGATTATAATCCTTTCAAAACGGACCTAAAATTGCACCTAAAAATCCCAGAACCTAAAATCAAAGGGTATTTTTCTCATCATTTTCTCATCAGTTCCCACTGCCTCACAGGCAGCATTCCACTCTGTATCATTAGCACTTCCATGAAAAAAAAAAAAAAAAAAATTCATTTTTAGACATTCCATAAAATCACAGCCCATTATAAACCACAGGAATTCACTCAAATTTCAAAGTCTGAATTTGTTTTTTCCGTTTTTTTAAAACCCTTGCTTCCAGACGCTGTAACGCAATAGAATTGCTCCTGTACTAATGTACAATCTTTCTTTGCTCTAACCTTTTGTCCCTCCATAGAGCAAGAAGCAAAAAAAGCAATGTTTTTCTAAGTAGCCATTAGATTTCTCCTAAAATAAGAATGGAAACAGATGAGGCAATAGAGACAATAAAGCACTGTTAAATATGATTGTGGGGCATGAAGGGTTAGGTTTTGTTCTTCCACTTGGAGTTGACCACCACCACGGAATCTGAACACAGCAAGATTAACAAAGTATTCATGAACAGAAAACTATAGTCAAGTTATAGATTTCATCATAGCAACCAAAGGCAGAACACATTCCAAAAAGGCCATACAAGCCAAGTGGAATGTTTTCAATGGGGAAAAACAAATACTCCTTGCAATTCTTAATACTGTTAGCAAATAACATTCTGGAGCTATTGAAGAAAGAGGAAAAAATCCTACAAAAGCTTCCTTGGGGCCAGGGTTCTCATCCCTACCTCAAATTCTAGAGTGTTATACTTATGGGTGACATGGAAGCATGAAGGTTTGATCCCATCCCACCCAACCTCAGTAGGAGGACTGAAGATGATCTAAAAAGACAGTATTAGAATTCTGAACGATCTTGGTTTTCTTTTTAATAGATAAAGCTAAAAGGAGAAAATTCAACAAAACCATATGCAACTACATTTAAACCTCCTTCAAGATCCTAAGTACCTTCTTCTGTATTTCTGTGATTTCTATAAGTATCCTAGCACTGTTATTTTTACCTAAAATTGGTGGAATTCTATACTATATTCTACACTACACCAACACTTAGAAAAAGGTATTCTTTCCTGAAAATCTCAAAGCCTAAGACCATGATTTTACTAAGGCTTATGAATATGATGTGAATAATCTCAACGAAAACAAAATGAACAATTATATCAGTCATTTAAAGTTCTAATTTCTATTTAATTTCTAATTCTTCATCTTAAATTAGAATGACTAGAACTGAGTGCAGCCCTCAAAATCTAAGTGCAATGTGGGGACAGAAAAATTAAGTGACCTACCAGCACCAGAACTAGAAACTGAATTCAGATTATCTAGAGCCTATCATTTGCCTAAGCGAAAACAATTAACTTACATTAAAAAAAAATCTGGACTTTACAAGGTAGTAAATGAAGCACAGGTAGTAAATGAATACACTCTGTCCTGCTAACTCCATTGTAGGGACAGTATCTAGAGGCCAAGGGACAGAGGAGACATTTGAAGACAGTTTACTGATAACTTCTTAAATCACAGTAGCAAGATTTACAGAGCTTGATTGCTTCAGTGAAAATCTCACCTCTAAAGCATGAACAAGTGCTCACTGGAAGTATCTTCATAATGGGAACGTCTTTGAAGTAGACCGATTCTTAGGTTCATTAGTCTGCTGTTTCCAAACAGCTACAGTGCTGAGGGCATAGTGCTTGGTTTACCCAGCATGCTTATCAGTTTAATTTTATTTTGTGGCACCTAAGTAACAGTGAATTGGAAAACATAACCTAACTAGCTCTTTTATATATTTTTATTCCTTTCGTTTCATGCACTTTTTTGTAAAGTCAAATCTTCCCAGATGTCACCATACGTTGAAAGATTTCTGTTGATTGCAGTGAAGGTAATGAATACCAAGTATCTCCTAAACAGAACCACTTTATCAACATCTTCTGCTGACCCAGGATGTTGACCTTCCTTACCTTAATTTTTTCAGTATCACAAGACACATACCACAGCACACGAATGTAAAAATCAATTCTGATTAAAGTTACACAAGTGAAATCAAGGCAGATACATTACTGTGAGTAGAAGAGCTACACATCATCATTAATGGGATACATTCTATTAATTTCCTTGCATCTTACCTAATCTCCCAGTGAAATCGTTGTATACACATACAAAAAGTTAGAATGTAGAAAATAGATTGTAAATGTTTAGGTCTAAAAGGTGTTCTTGCACCATGTAGTAACTAATACTTTTTGCAGTTCCAGCTCATTGCAAATGTGAAGCCTAGGCCACCATGGGAAGAAAAGTACACCATTTGCATTCATTCCTAATTGGACCCCAGAGATGGACTCATTCAAACTGAAGATCAAATCTGCTGCTTTTGGGAATAAAACTGCTGTGTAACTGCAAAACTGCCTGTAAAGCACAGGTAGCAATGTCACTTCTTAAACTAAAGTTAACTGTGAAATGTATCGCTTGGATGATAGTTAAATAGATTCATTACAAGCAAAGGTCAGGTCCTCATGTGTCCTCTGCTTTTGATGAATAACCTATTTATACTTGCATGAGAAATTCTAAAAGAAAAAAAAAAAAAGACATAGCTGAACACCATGAGCATCAGCAAGCGCAATTCTTTACCCTCAAAAGTGCCTTTTCTCTGAAGATTTCTCAGTGTTTCAAAAACTGACAGTCTGGGACACTCTCCATCTGAATTAAATCAGTTTTGTATCATTATCTGCCATAAACAACCTCACTCACTGTGCCAAGCAGCAAGGGAATTGACTGTGGTGCAGAAGAGTATAAGCCTGGGTTTATAACCCTTGTCTCTTAGCTGCCCCAACTCTCTAGAG
The DNA here is from genome assembly GCF_000699105.1 of Pygoscelis adeliae. Taxonomy (NCBI): domain Eukaryota; kingdom Metazoa; phylum Chordata; class Aves; order Sphenisciformes; family Spheniscidae; genus Pygoscelis; species Pygoscelis adeliae. Next base: position 1,278,128 of record NW_008824007.1, read on the forward strand.
CTTACTTTGTCTGAAACTGAGAACACATTTTTAGAAACACTGCATCCATGCAATGTAGTTCCTTATTACACAGTACTTAGCAAGACACCATATAATTTGTGCTCTTGCTTTAAACCACCGTATCTGCATGCTTATGTTTATACATTCACATTAGATTTCCAAACCAATTTATTAGTCCTGCAGCTTCTTTGCAACCCAATTGTGCAATTTGTTTTCCCATGTGCCCTCTACTATGTAGGACAGGATAACTGAATATCAATCACCTCCCTGTTTATAAAGTGGTGTGCTGCCAAGTTTGGTGGGTTTTACCCTGGATGATCCACTTAAAGAGTCTGTTTCCACCTGTGTTTAGCATTGACATCACCAGATTCCACCCTCCTTTCCAACTGGAGGCATGTCTATTTTCTTGAATTATGTGAAAGTCAAGGAAATCCTCAGGTCCACTTACATTTTTAAGACTGTCATTAAAAGAAAGGCTGATTGTGCTCACCTCTATACAATACATAGTAACACCAAAAATACCCAAGGGAAAACCAAAAACTCCTATCTTTAAAAGCATTCAAGTCACCTGCCCATATGATGATTAGACAAGCCTTTAGCTTTTCCTCATTCCAGGGACACAGAGCATTGCCAGTGTACATGAGAACAGTGAAGACTGTAAGCAATTCTGTAAACAGTGTCTGTTTCAAAGACTTGACAACCACAACTTGAGACACACAAGACACCAAAACCGTCTCAGGACTGACCTGTAGATCCAGCAGATTCACTGTTAGCACGTAATCTTCTATCCCTAAGAACTCTTTGGTATGTCTTCCTTAATTCCCATCTCAAATGCTGACTATGCCATATGAGGCTGCAATAGCTGTGAAGATTAGGCAGGACAACAATTCTTTTGTAGCTCTCCCTCAAACCACCTACCTGAAGTTCTTCTCCATGCCAGGCATTGAAATGACAAGTATAACGGGCTCAAAAAAAAATACAACATCACAGAAACACGTACCTTGTACACTCAATAAGTGATGTGCATTTGATCATGAAAAATGGATGTCATCGGTGATAAGCACTGTCTGTCTTAATTTTTAAACAACCTTAACACAGTATTTGGGGTGCTTTTTTTGTTTTAAATCAGTACCATATTTAGAAAACCTTTTTCCTGTACTACAGAAGTTTGCATATTATTTTGGCTTGCTTTTTGCAAAAGCAAAATTTAGCAAGGTTTTTTTCTGCTCAGCAGAAAACTGCATTGCAGCAGGAAGCCTATGCAGAAAATGCATACAGTACATAGCAAGAGCAACAAATCACCAACTCCATTAATCTCCAGTGTGCCTTACAGTCACTGCAAAACAGTATTTATTTCACAGTGAACTCTAAGCATACCAGGAGGAGATATAAAGTGAAACTTTCTATGCAGAAAGTTGTTTATTATGGTTCTAAGACAACATGGCAAGACTCTCTTCTCCATTCTGAAATAGGTGGATATAAACTTTCAGCCACCTAAGAAAACCATCGGGGACACCATTCTGGCTGACAGTATCAATGTTCACGTTGGTCGACTTAGCCTTCATAAATGGATTCTTGCTTAGCTTTTCAGCTACAAGGATTAGGGGAACATCCTCCAATATCACAGCAATCTTCAGGGACATACATGCTGTAGCTAGTCTGACCCATTGAGACTCCCATTTCACTTGCCTGTGTCATGCCCTGAAAAACATTCACAGCTCAGTTACAAATTATCAGCAGATTCTTACAGAGTAGTAAATGCAATGACCAATCTGTCTCTATATTCTGTGAAAGATGAAACTTACCTAGTTTTAGAAGGCCACACCTGAGCCAGCCAAACCCCAAATGCCTGTTCAACTCCTGGCAAAAAAAAAAGTGAAGAATAAAAAAAATAAAGGAGAAAACATTTGGTAACCTCATGGAATCCAACTGCATTTCTGATGCAGCTTTCAAACATTACTTTTGAACTGTGGAGTGCTGAGCTTTCTTACAAAAAACTCCTATTTTCAAAACCTCAGGCTCAGTTTTCCCCCCAAAAAATAAAAGTACATGCAACAAACCTAGCATAGCTCTGCAAAAAGTAACATCACACTTGTGCTGACATGAAAAGTTGCACTGAACATCGGGTCAAACATACAGCTAAAAAAAATAGGTTCTTTCTTGAAAGTCAAGGCCTCACTAATGTGTTCCTGACAACTGTCAATGGTTAAAACCATCTTACCTGCTGCTCAAAAGGCACTTTAAAATTTTTTAAACTGCCATCCTCCATAAGGATCTCTTCCTTGATCTCAAAAAACTTCATGCACTTAGAATTCAAGGCAGGTTATTTCCTAGTGTTCCCTCATCTTCTTTTATTTCTCAGTGGTACTCATTTGACAGCAGTGTTAAGTTGTAAAAAGTTCTTTCCAACATCTACCTGAGCAATGAAAATGGTTACTCAAAGAAACAGAAGAAACACAACTTTCCCAGCACTGAAAAACAAATATTAATAGCATTTGCATTTCTCTACCATCTACAAAAGGGAGGGAAAAAAAAGAAGAAAAGAAAAAAAAAAAAAGAAAAAGGTCCAAGTCCCTAAGTACTTCATGAACCTCGAGAGGCACTGCACAATGTGAAGCTATTCCAACAGCCACCATCATACACAACTGCACAATCCTGTCCTCTTACTCTTAATAGTCTAGCAGGGCCTTTACTCTGTTCCAGGTCAGCAGCAAGCGGGCTAACTGCATCACCAAAATACAAACAAGAGTAATGCCACATTCCTCAAAACCCAGCAACCCAAAACACATCACTCAACTGTAAAGTTACTACTGCCTAGGCAACAAGAAGTCAAATACATCTAAACACGTTCAATCACAAGAATTACAGCACTAAAAATTCTGACTTTGAAAGAGCTTTCACAAGATAAATCACAACAAATGATGGAAATTATCCCACAAATCAGTAAGTCTAGTACTGAGACGAAGCAGCCTGCAATACCTGCCTAGAACTGTACATAAAAAATTCAGAGCATGTTGTGACTATGGAAGACTTAGGATACACATAAACGTGTCAGCTATTACATAGCAAAACACTCCAATTTTTTGGCAGAAAATTCAGTTACTTTTTCATGTATCAAAACCTGATGTGTGCAGATGGAGAACAAGCTTATGGCAGTAAAATCATTTTCCCAAGGCTACAAAGAAAGCTTGGGCTATGCCAAGGATTAGAATAGTCCCTGGAACTAATTCTTGGCCCGGTGTCTGTGAACGTAGCAGGATCTGAGTTAGCGTTAATTCACCTTTTTTCCTCAGCATTTAAAAATGCTTGTGAAAATTACAGGCTGCCTTAAGCAAATATTATCTCACAAAAATGAGGGACAAAACAAGAGTAACTATCAAAAGAACAAGAAAATGCTAGAAGGAGATATAAGCCTGAAAATAACTCATCTAGTGTAAGTTCCTCCTATAATTTGCCATAAGCTTTAGGGCCAGATGCTTATCTGTTTCAAATTGAAATAAACCCATGGAAGGCAACAAATCTATGCACATTTACTCCAAATGAAGATCTGTCCCTCTAAATTATTTTAAGTCTATTTAGGAGATTTCAAGCCTAAAGATTCCATAAGCCATTAAACATTACTTGCAATATTATCCCTTAAATCCAAGTCTTGTTTTCATCCACCAGATGCTTCTCAGCAGGGAAATGTACACACGATAACCCAATGAGCATCTCTTAGTGGGAGAGTAACAGGAAATCTCCCTTTGAGTAGGGTTTGCTCGACTGTTCACCAGGATTCAAAATAACAAAATTGGATCATTTTGCTGCCCACATCTCAATATCAGCTGTACTTTATACACATGCACAAGCAGTAACTACAGTTTTCACACAATCAGAACTCACATGGTAAAAGGCACATAACTAGGAATTTTACCTCCTTAACTAAAAATCTGTAAAAATTAATTTGCTGACCTATTTTTTCATGGCTAGAGAGAGAATTGTTAAACAATCTCTCCTTTTCTTGTTGCAATTAATTACACACAGAAATATCAAGTCATGCTAAATGAAGAGGAGACACAGTTTATTATTACCTTCTAATGTGCCACAAATATGGGTAAACGAATTGGCTCTTTTGGGTACTATTAGTTCCACATAGTTAGACATTATAGTCTGATACGTTAGCCACAGCAGCAAGTCAGAGAAGAGTGATGTCTGTCAAGTTGGGACAATGATCCTCCAGGCATATATGTAGCCCTCATTTGCCCTCTTAGAAAACAGCAACTAAGACTGATGCCTTTCCTCTACCTTTCTGTATCCCCAGCAGCATGCACTTACACACATACAATTTGATCAACACAAAGCAACGCTAATACGGGCTGTCTTATTTTTTCTTGTGCCATTTAGCAGTTTTCTTGTAACTCCTTAGCCATGTAGTTAGGAAGCGATCTGCCACCACTGCAATCACTAGCAGTTTTGTCACTACCTTCCACAATGCTAGCCAGGTCTGATGCTGGTTACTTGGTTCTGCCCTATGTTTTCCATGGAACTGTTAGAAATGTTTTTCTAGGATTAACTCAATTCACACTTAATGTGAATTTAACTGTTCCAAACACCACAAATCTGTTATTAAATATCTGAAGCCATTTGTTGCTTTGAAAGGGCATTCTTATCACAGAAGGATCACAAACCATTCTTTTACTCAAGGTAAAGAGAGTTATATGGTTTCCACAAAACACTACTTCTAAGGAACTCCTTTCTAATTTGGACTTCAGCATTTCAAGCATACCTTAATAGAAGTTGTCTATCAGGCCTATCAGAATGGAAAGGCATGGGGCTACTTCTATTTTCCTCAGCTACACATCCTAGCTGACACTGCAGGCTGCATTTCCATTCTATTAAATCTCCCACTGAACAATAATAAATCTTTCCTCTAAAATTTGAGATTTTTCTTTTCAGAGCCTGGGGAAATACTGTCATTCCTTGGCCATTGATACGTTTCATTAAAAACGTGATCTGAGGACAATGCACTTAGAGGTCTGTTTTCTTCACCTTGACATATTGAAAAGATACATTATACTTAAACAGTTCCTTGACGCATAATCTTTAATAGCAGAAGATAAACAGTCTTCATATCTGATGAGAAATCTTCATTTAGGATTCAGCTGAGGATCCTGTTCTGCAGTAGATCTTACTCATGTTCTCAGCGTCGCACCTAGCATGAAAATGGCCCAGAGCTCTCTCCAGAAAGGCAGAGTTCGTCGGGCAAATACCAAAAGCCACTTATTCTGCAGCAGTTCCTGGAAGGCAGATGCTTCTTGTTGAACTATTCTTACGGTATTTGTCAGACTATCCCCCTTCCTCTGCAGTTTTTCTGTCTAGCAAAAATACCAGCTGGTTATTTCTGGTCACTCTTCTTTGACTAAGCACTGACTAATCTGCTTCTTCTAACTCTGAAGCTAAGCTTATCTGTCCCTTTTTCTGCACATCCACAGAAAAAAGAATGGTAATGGCTCATACAGGAAAGTCAGGAGCTCTTTATGGTTTTTCTGGAGAAGGATGGTTTGCAAATGAAGGTTAGTGTCTCTTCCCCAACCTCCAGACTTTTGGTTTCAGTCTTTACCAAAGACTTATGATAATCTTTATTTGAACAAAACTAATTTGACCAGGTTGTACCACCCTTTTAATACAACGTATCACAGTTTTCCAATCTTTCAACCTGACAGACCTGACCAACTAACACTACAGTTGCTTGACAGGATATCAAAATCTATGAATGCAAAATAGAGATCTTATCATCCAAGTACCGTCCCCTCAACGGGAAAAAAACAAACAAACAAACAAAAAAAAAAAAAACAAAAAACCCCAAAACCACCAAACAAAGCAACCCCACAGTATTTTTACCTATTTTTATTTTAGACTAATATTTGTGTAATATTTTCAGTAAGGTACAATAACGGATTGATCAAACCACACACACGCATCATTTTACAATGCGCCAGAAATGCATACCACTACGGTGGACAGGCACAGCTGTTTAACAGAGCATATTGGGGTTCTATTACAGTTTATCACCTACAATGATAAATAATATTTTTTTCAAATGAAATAGTAGATTAATTTATCAAACTGGATTTTTCACAAGATCAGTATTAACTTGCTTTTTCTCAAGAGGTGTCATAGCATGTAACAAATAGGAGTATCTAGGACATAAGTTTTATGCTCTTGCTGGTGGTATTTTCAGAAACAAAAGTGTCCTTCAGTTAATACTGGGTTATTAACCTCAGAAGGGGCAGTGCCACCTATTCAAGCAACATCACCCTCTGTTAAAACAGATTTTCTCTGCTACCACTGTGTATATATCCACAGTCTCTCAGATGCTCCCATTTCTCATCTAGCACTACCATTGCTTCACCAGAGCTGGCAACAGGGAAGCGTGTGTGTCAGCCAACCAACGGTATGTTCTACCACGACATGGTATAGATCTGCTGGGAGCTATATTGCATTCTAAAGAAGCAGGCATTATTTATGTGATTATTTCACTGTTATTAAGTTTCTCCTACAGTGCAGGCATACCAAAACAAGATGAGTTATCTGCAAATAGAATTCTGTACTGAAAAGGTATTAAAATCTAACAAGCTTCAACTTTCAGCTAAAGGAACTCAAACACCGCTACTGAAAATTCACAGAGAGTAAGTGCCAAGAAGTAAACACCAAGCACTATCAACCTCCCCAGTAAAGGAAAACAGTTATAAATGTTATCAAAAAATTTAAATCAGGTACAAGTTTACATTTTGTTGTTTATATTTTGTTGTCTACTAAGTTAAAACACATGAATATTTTAAAATTTCTGGCAGAAATAAAGAAAACCTAAGGAAAAAAAAAAAGCTGTGTTCTGATTTTCATCACTTTCACTGCTGCGCGAGAAGTTTGTTTTAATTCAGTAGCACTTTGCAACCTCACAAACTTCAAGCAATAAAGTGATACAGTACAATGAATATTAAACATCCATTTTCTTTCATTACTCTTGATTTTCTGCTCCAGATACAAAGAATTACAAGTTCATCTTTGCCAATAAGCAAAGCAGCGCATTCTTAAACTGGGAGAGCAGAGAAAATTCCTCATGAGCTACGAAAATCAAGTTCTACTAGTGTATCAGGCATTCAAAGAAATCTGTTAACAGATTCATGCCTTTGCACAAGAGGTAAGCCTGCAACAGCTGAGTTACTACCTTGTGGAACTGTCGATTGACTGAAAATACATTTGACTTTTAAGACTGCAGTCATGTTCCTTCAAAGGGCAGATGTACAACCACTTATCTATGTGATTACCAAATAAAGCAAGCGCAGCAATTCAGACTTGTACTAGAGGATCATTTAAAATCAATTTTATACAGAAAAAGTCAAACAGGTTTTTTTATGAACAACAGTTAATACCAATCACATGCAATAAACCTAATATTCCTCCCTTTTCTAACTATTTTTGTCTCCTTTTAGCCAAGATACACAGTTTTCATCCACTACAGGCTAGGGATGGCTGTAGGGCACATCATTCCCACACCACCCAGTTATTGGCAAGTGACATGCCTAAAACCCTCCCCATTAAGTGTTCAGTTCTTTACCCCGTATGCAAAATTCAGCCTCTACCTACATTTCCCTCTAATGGCACACTATAATTCTCTCAGGGATATCAGTAGGATCCATGACACCAGCCCAATTACTTAACACCGCCTAGTTATTTATCTTACTTATTTGTATATTGTACCTTGCTACACAACTGTATTCTCATAGTTGGAACCTCTGAATCATCAAACACAAAGTTGCCTTTAATGGAATCCTAGCAGAGATCTGATGGCAAAATTGAAGACCAAATTTTGAGTGTCTAAAATCTCCTGATCTAAAATAAATATAACATACATTAGAAAATGTATTTTATATGTATTTTATATGGTATAAATTATGTAATATAGATGTTAATTCATTTAAAGGGCGTTATTGTTCCTACTAGTCTACATATTGCACAGACTTATTTCACACTTTTGCACAAAAACCCCCACAATCTCAGAAAGGAAAGAATTGCGAGTATGATTTTTACACTAAATAGCCTAGACTTAACATACTTGCGTGTTCCTCGTTCTTCATGAAATGATGTTATAGTGCTAGTTTCCTCTCAATATCAGCATCTTGTTTTAATTTCAAAATTCTTTCAGATGATCTTCTCTCATGAGAAAGGAATCACTACTTAGCACAAGGAATGATTAAATTGCAATTTTCTAATGCAAAAATACAACAGGATCATATGTTTTAAAGGTTAGCATTTAAACACAAACTCAGTTGTTTTAATAAACTTTCACCACAGCAACAATTTTTTAAATTTTTTACCGTTCAAATACATAGACAGAGATCATTACACAGCTTGTTCTACATTTCACAGACTTCTATCATCATTTTGCCTGCCAACTAAGGAAAAGATTTCATGACGTGTGAAGCACTGCAGATTTTAGACCTATACTTCTGTTCAACAGCTATCAGTCTTGAACTTGACATCCATATGCTATTTCCTCCTCCCAAGAAAGTCACTTAGAGTTTCACATGCCTAAAAAAAGACAGGCCCTTACTGGCCTCTCATTTCATTTTCAGAGAATGAAAATTGCATTTTGCTGTTACTAAGTACAGACTGACCTATACAAAAGGCTAACTTTTGCCAGTGCTGCACAGGCAATGGATTTTTTGTCCTTTAGATCTTACATATAACATGGTTAGGACCAAACTCTGTTTTCAACTGTAGTGACGCAGCTATAACGAGGACGATAGGGTTGCACAAGTGTCACCAATATCAGAACTCTACCTTGGGAATTTAAATTCTATATTTCATTAACACTTCTGTGAGACTACAGCCCTGAAGCATCTGTCTTTTTGTAACTGATGTAATTAAATGCCCTGAGAAATATGCAAAATGAGGGATCCGCATACTATCACACAGTGGTTCCATTCTGTATTTAGCCTTTACTTGGTTTTAAGTGTCTGCATGGTATTGTGACTTGAAATGTAACTTTCTAAATAAATGTAATGTGCTCTACTGAAAAAAAAAAAAAAAATACTCTCAGGTCTTTAGGAGTGAGAAATGCAATTCTGTATAGCTTCCGGAAGAGAAAACACAAAGACCAAAACTCTTCACGTGGTCAGTGATCCTGGAAAATTCTGTTTAGCTACACAGCTGAGACACTCTAAAACAGGCCTGAGTTCTGAATGCCTGCCATTTGTCTGAAATTCAGTGACCTTTGAAGAATGTTGAATTGGATATCCAAACTAAAGAGCCTCAGAACCATGAACCTTCATCAACATTCTTTATCAGTAGTAGTAGTAGTACTATTCACAGCTGTGCCCAGGGTATACTAAGTATTGTGCAAACATAAAGGAAAGCCCACATATATTTAATTTTTCAAGCAAGAATACGAATGGGTCACTGGAAAAATTATATATTCATCAATAAATTAATATAGTCACACCCCAACTCAGTTGTCTAAGTAGTATGCCTGAGATGAGGAGTGACAGATTACATCAATACATCCACATCCGAGCATCCAGAGGATAACACCTTCAATTGCTCAATGTTTGTACCATGTAACTCCATTTGCAGTGGACCAGAGTAGCATAATAGGGGAGGAGAATCAGCAGTCATGTCCTACAGCTAACCAAAATTAATTTTTATGGCTCAGTTTAGTCACTCCAATGAAGAAAGTAGACCTGGATCCATACTTTCTAAGGTTTGTTGGCATTTGAATCTGTCTGTTAGAGAGTCTGAACTGGGATGAAGCTTTAATCTGAAAGCAACCTCTACCCTGAAATTTCTAATCGTATGGACCATGCATTTCAAACAAAATACCTCTCTAATCCCAGTATATGGAAGCTCACTTTAATAAATTATTTTTCAGTACTTCATTTTGAAGTACAAATGATTTTCTATCCAAAATCAGAATGTCAGTTTTGTTGCATTTACTTGTAATATCCATGGGCCAATAGCTGATCCCATAAAATACTCCCCACTTATGGAATTGTATCTACCAAGTTTGCATCTGAAATACTATACAGATTAATAGAATTCACCTTCTCAAAATAACAGCGCTTATTTACCACAACAGACTAAACACTTACCAGGATAGGACCTCAAATCATGGACCTATTAGTTGCACTCAAGTTTTCAGTTATTTCTGTAAAGCTAAACCCTCAAGTATGTCCGTGGCGATCTAAACCAAGCGATCCCTAAAGCACCCATGAGGACAGATTTGACAACCTGCCTGCTATTTCCCCAGCATTTTGCAAAGAGCCCAGTGTCAACTCTTCCCGTGATCCATTAGCATGCAGGGCCTATTCAGGCATGCACTGGGACAGGCTGTCTGCAAGTTCCATCTCAACGGCTGCCTCATGAAAGCCCTTTACAAAGCTTACATTTACAAAGGCATACATTCTAAAGCTTTACTCAATCTCTGACTACAAAGAGAGATTTTAGTGCAGAATTTGGTCTATACATTGTTTTGATATATTGATATGACTACTCCATTCACTGTGAAACAATTTTAGCTAATCAAATCAGGAAGATGAATGAACAGGCTACTTTCTGTGAATCACAAGTCCACACTGGATGAGAAATACCAGATAGAATGAGAGTTTGTTTTCTGCTTTGACAATATTATCAGAGATTAGCTGCTTGAGCAGAACTTAAACTACACAGCAAAAGCTATATTTGTATATTTTTCAAAATTATGTTTTAGTAACATAAATGTCAAGAAACTAAGAATAATGGGTTTCAAAACACCAAAGTTCCATTCCACTTGTGATAGTCCCTCATCCTCTATTATGATTCTAAAACTAGGTTCAGTATGAACTTACAATACTGCAGCTACAGAAAGAAGTTATAGTTGTAATTATGAAATTATTTAGATTGCAGCCTTATACTACACATATATGTGGCAAAAAAAAGATGTTCATATTATGATGTAATTATTTTCTTGTATTATTGTAAAACGGAAACAATTATATTAAAATTATTATTCCAGTACTTACTTGGGGTGCTAAGGAATAAATTAATGTTCATTTCATTATTTTTTATCATGTCCAATCTCAGTTTATGACTATATATTGATAAAAATGTAAATCCACTCTTGATGAGAATTCTACAAGCATGCATATTTCAGGCAGCATCAAAATGAAAAGTGAAATGAACTTATTCATCAGGCATTGTTCAGTATCTGACCATAAAAGTATTGCACAAAACCACAAATGTCAGAATATGCATAACTGATCCTAAGCGAGCCTAACTTTTAGCCCTAAAGACGATACCATAGGGCTCCACTGACCTCAAGGATCTTACAAATTTAAGTCTATAAAGATTCTACTGAAGCCTTGTGCAACTATATGCTGGAGAGCAACACGTTCGACAGCATTCAGTGCCAATGAGACAACAACGATTACCACACAGTGCAGAAGCTGTGTTTAGAGGGAGCAGCTGAAGCTTCCAAATGGTCTTTTACAAGTACAGCATTTCTGTAGTAAAATTAAGTATATTAAGTACCTGATAGTAAGAGATCTGTTTTTTCAGCTAAAGGAAAAAGCTGATTTTTATGGTCTGTGTAAGTCCTACTTCTCAATATTAGTGAATGAAAATGACAATTTCATTTTCCCTTAAGCAGCCATTCTGCTCCATATCCAGCCTAGCCTAGTTTAGATTTCCAAACCTAAAGAGACCAAACACATTTTGATGCATACGTCAGCATTTCATGTTCTGCGTTCCAGTGTTTCAGGCCACAAAACAGCCCATCCCAGAGAGAATACATACCATATACCTGTTATGTAGTAAATATATGACATGTATATAGGTATATCATAATTTGAATTTATACACCTTTATAATACACTATACACAGGTTCTTTTTAATAGTAGGTCTAACACACAGAGTTCAGATCAATGGATCTCACACCTCATGTGCCATAGATCATTACCTAATAGGGAAACTACTTTATGTATTCAGATCAGCATAAGATTTATCAATCTCTTTCAATATTACCAAGTGAAAGAAGATCAGAGTTCAGCTGGGGCATCATCACAATCCCACCAAAAGAAAGCAACTCATACCAGTCAAGATAAACCATTCCAACTTACTCTAATGCTAGAAAAATACAGCTTTGGAAGCAACTAGACTAGTCTTAAAAGGAGGGAGGGTGATCAAGCTACAGCACTCAAGGCAGGGGGCAGACCATAAAAAAGGAAAGGAAGTCTAGTAACAAACATGTGGTTGGAAAAGGAGGCTCCTGAATCACTTCCCCACTCTCCACACAGACCATGCACACAGGTATCACTCCCCTTAGCATTTTTCTTACCCTCCACATCCTCCATTTCTTCAACTACAGTTATCAAGTAATGTCAGTTCCCCCCGGCCTAGTATCTTTACTATATCATGTGCTGATGCAAAAGCAGCACCATAAGATATACTTGCAGGAAAGTATTTTGAAGCCTATAAGAAGATAAAACAGAAATTTATGGAAAGAATGTACAGGGGAATCAGAAAGAGTAGCAAGAATCAGTCAGCGTAGCCTGGCAATTAGCACAGCAGGTCCTCATTTTTCACTGAAATGGAACATCAGGGCTGTATTGCTAACACTTTACCATTACAGACAGGAAGTAAAATGGAAACAGGATGCTTTAAATAGCAGGTGTTTGCAAAGAATTGGCAGTGTCAGACACCCCAAAGTGACAACTAGTCATTTACATCAAACAGGCAGCAAACTCCGGTCACCTGGCATGTCTCCCAACTCATGGATTGGCTAGAGGAACCTGCTAAAAGGACAGCACAAAGGAAGAGAGCAGCCAATGTGAGATGATAAACTGAGCAGAACTGCTGGAACTGCATGGGGAGCAAAGCGATTCTAGAAGAATCACTGTATTTTCCTCAAAGATTAAAATGTTTTAATACTAAGTATATCAAAAGCCCTGGCAAAACTTTTGTGGCATGTAAGTTAACTGTCTATTAAGAGATTCCATACAGATTTAATATGTATCTGTGTGCTGATTCCTCTTTTATTCTTCATAAATTTAGCCTCTTCAAACCATGAGGAAAGATACATTCTAAAAACATATAATTAGTCTACTACTAACAGCTGACTTCAGTAGTTCAACACCTATCCACTCCAGCTGAGTATGCAGTCACTGTATATCCAGGCAGAGACTACCTTCTCTGCTGGTTTTTTTGGTAGGGTTGCTAAACACTACCAGAGTGCCACAAATAAGGAAAACAGGAAATAAAAGCTTTCAGATAGCCTAACTAATCTTATAAAATGTTTAAAAAGACCCTTTTAAGAGAAATGAAGTGGTTTAGTTCTCCGTATTATACTTACGTCTTGCAACTCTGACAAATTAAAACGTAAAATAAAATTATTGTTAATATTATAATTGTTAACAGGTAACAAAGTTATTTTGTAACACAGTATTTACTTTTGTGTTGCCTCAGTAGCAAAGACAGACTATTGCATTTTCATGAAGCAGAACAAAATGGAAACTCAGATGTTGGGCTTTCTTGTTAACATTCAAATTCTTTACAGTGTTAGATCCTGCTTTTAAGTGTTCCTTCCCTTTTCTCTTCTTTTTTAATCAAGTTAGTTTACCTGTGTTTCTATATAAATCGCACCGAGTAATATATGCTGAGTTTTCAGAGACCATTTGGTCAGATTCTAATAATCTCTCCTGGGAGCTGACACCAACTTCCAGCAGCAGGTCGTATACTGCAGATTAGAATAATAAAACACATGCTGCTGCGGCTTCAAAAAAAAAAAAAGAGAAAAATAATGCAAGTGTCTTTGTCAAGCTGAAGAATGATGTTTTGAGACATCTTAGATGTCTTGTCTCCTAGACAGAGCTTTCCTTTTGTTTATATAAACACGTAAATCCAGTCACTTCTGGTTTTCCCTTCTTTTAAACAGAGAATGTGCCATTGCAAAGATTTTGTTCCAGATTCCCTATTTCTTTTTGTCCTTACAGTAATGCAGTGTTACTTAATTGACCAAGATAGAAAGTTGGTATTTTACAAATTTGCATTGAACTAAAATATATCTTCATTTACACAATGTAGTATTTTTTTGTGTTTTGAAATAAAAGAAATAAATTTCATTTTTTCCATGTAAAAGTGGGTTTGTTTGGGTTTTTTTCCAAATTCTTTGTGTAAAGGTAAACCTGACAAATGTCTTGAAATGTAAAGAAAAACATTGGCTTAAAAAGAAACTGGCATTTCTCCTGCAGATTAGTGTTGTATTAGCGTATCTGTCAGTGTAATACAGATAAATTATATATTTCTCCCTTACAATTCACTATTCTTTATTATAGCATTCCCACTACAAATCCCAGGTGGATTAAGACTTGTTATATTTGACCTCTTTGGTTAAAGGCAACCCACTGCATAATGATTTTTACACTGTTCTGTAAAATGAACAGTTCCAATGCATAAATGCTAGCAGGAATCAACATCCCCTGTTTCTTTCTCCGACCTTCAACAACCCTATCCTCTGCAGAAAAAAACAACAGTTTTACTAATTTATAAGCACCATGCAGACACAGGCAAGTCTAGAAAGAAACCTCTTTAGCAGTCACGAAGAAAAAACATGAGAAAGCTTCCACAAAGAGAGACATTCTGAGAGCCCAAAAGAAAAAAAAGAAAAAAGGAAGAGGTGTGAAGATTTAAAATATTCCCAATACTCACTGAAAGCAGCCACTGCAAGAGCCAGTGTGACAATAATGGAGACCCAGGAAACCCACAATGCCTTCTTTCTGTAGCTTTGAGCTTCATGAGGTTTTAGCCTTGTACTGCTTTCTAGTAAACCTGATAAGCAATAAGCAAAGAGGGTATGAACAATACATTGCTCCTTTTAAAAACACAGCTGTGTTAGTTCAGACCTAGATCGCATATTTACATTCTATATCACATATAGAATCAATACAGAATCAAATCCTGCTCACATTATTAAGTGAATGAAGCCACCAGAAACATATGAGTAAGCAAGGAGGACACATACAAGTTGTTTTGATTTCACATAGAAAGACCCACGCATCAGTGACTTAAAGAGCACTGCAATTGGAGGGCAGTTACGGAAATTCACAGCACTTAGGCTTTCCACCTGTACATCTACAAAAGAAAGGGCTCAGTCCTGCACTCTCTCAGATCAAAACTTGTTTCAGCATTTCAGGATCCTGAACATAATCAACATAGGAGAACAACTCATGTTCACCAGTCTCTGCGAAATAACCTACTGATTCACAGGGATATACTGCACATATTGAGCATCAAAGTAGAAGCAGGCATACTTTAGAATCAAAGCTATCACAGTTGAAAAAACCTCTTGAAGCCTAATGTCCTTCATGTGAGGTAAGAATACATCCCCATCTAGAACTAACTGAAGAAAATTTTGTCCGTATTGCAATCAGCACAGAAGTTTTGCACAAGGGAATGGGATTGCTTTCTCTCTTTTTTGATGCTTTCAATTTGTGGAAGTCTTTTGTCCACTCATCTTAAATCACAGAGGAGAATTCAGGTTAAAAATAACGAAAATAACATTCTTTGGTTTTCATTCTCTCAGTCTGAGTTTTAAACCACTTTTAAAATGCATTCAAAATTTAACATATTTGCCTTCTGTTTATCCCATCTAATTTCAAATTCATCTAATTTGAAATATACATTCTTTTTCACCAGCAAGTCCCAGCTCAAATTTTCTTAACTGGAGAGAACACCTGATGGCTTTTAACTTTCTTAATGAATTACTCCAGAAAACATGGGTGGTTCCTCTTAGGTGATGATCACTCTTCAGAGGGACTTGCCTGCACTGAATGCATTGAACTGGGGCACTGGTTTAATAGCACAACCTTTCAGTAGCTGGTCTAATGTCTTAGACAAAGGGTTGAGAACGGGGGCTCTGGCAGACTCAGCGGCAGATTAAAATATAATAGCTGAAGCTGTTACTATCCTCACCTTACCCAGTTTCCTCTCTGACGGCTATTGCCGCTTTCAAGGCAGGGACACCTGATCTGGTTATCAGTGTACTCCTGAATCCACACCGTGTTTAACCAAGTTTATTAACGTTAACAGATATTAATTTCAACTGACTGTAATATACTGGCTGAAAACTGCAATGGTTTTGGAATCAATTCAGAAGTGAATCAGACATCTCTGCCTCAGGGGCAGCAATGTGCCAGCAGAGAGGCAGGCATCCAGGGGTGGTAACAATTCGAGCCACCAGATTTCATCCTGCCACTTGAAGTCTGTCAAAATTACTGGTTCTAATCCTAGCATAACTGGTGGGATTCAAACTGTCTTGGAAAAATTCTTCATGCTTTTTTCACCTCAATTACAATAAAGCAGAGAGAATTTCTTTATGGTAGTTCAGAAAACCACTGCGAGAATTTCATGCTTGTACTGTGTTTTTAGAAAATTTAAAATATTAGCTCACTTTTGTGCTACATACTCCCCTCTTTATGAATGGAAAAGAATTTGCAAACTTGCATGTAGGAGAATCACTAGGCCCTATATTGAAATGATGTCTGTTTCTTATTATGTGCGTTCTTTGTCTGTTTAATACATGAAAACAACCAGATGACAACTCTGAAAGGTTTGAGTCTTTTACTGATAGCACTACACAGCTATTTCTCACATAGCCCACTTTCATTTGTGTGAAGAATTTTTTTTTTCCCCGCAATGTTTGGCCTATCTTCTGCCACTACATATAATGATGCACAGTTTAACTGCTGTCTGATACAAGGTAATTTAACAATACATCTTGAAATATAGGAGAAATTTCTACTAATACAACCATAGAGAAAACACATCTTCTCACGTTTTGTGTGTTCGCCCCTCCTGCCCCCTCCCCAAACCAAGGATTTTAAATTACGGCCCAAATCTTGTTGGAATGTAAAGCAAAGTAGGTTTTCTTAGCCAATTTTGATTCTCAATATCTCAAACCTCAAATAAACATGCATCAGGATGACAGACATTCTCACCTGTTTCTTTCTTTAAAGACATCCTATAATTCATGGCTACAGCTCACTATTACCTGGGAAGTCCAACATACACAGTTGATACTGACAAATCAAATAATACCCTAATTAAATTGAGAAATGGATAATAAGCCCCACAGCTAGTGCAGCACTGCTGATTACTATTCACATGTCAAGCACTTGTCCAGTATGACAGAGACCGCAATCCTTATAAAACTGAACCACTTCTGCCGTGCATGTGTGTGTTTGTCTTTCTCTCTCTCTCAAAATGGCTGGCATATTCTAGCTGTCAGAGATGTGATCCCTTCCTTCCTAAAATAATTCAATAAATTTTCTGTATTTACAATTTTCATCCCTGAGAAAGATATTATTCTTATGAGTGTCGTAGGGGATGGCACACAAAAATACAAACTCATTCACATGACTACCAAGCTCATAGCATGAAAATTATTTAGAAGCAACAACAGCTCATTAATTTACACGCAACACCACAATTCACAAGGTAAACCTCCATATTTTTTCCACTGACCATAGAAAACAAGTTTTAAGCATCCACAGGAGGCTGAAAGATAATCTTTCAGTATGACCTGCATTGCTACAAAAATAAAAAGCTAGTATCTACCGATAAAATTCTTCCGCCCTGAAATTAATATACCGAGTACTTTTATTGTCATTAATTTATTTAACACATAGATATCCTTAAGGTAAAGAAAAGATGATGAGCTGGTTAAATCCACTGGATTTTTACTTTATCTTCCAGTACCTTCATATATTAACAGATTTTCTTCCCATAAAAAAAATCAGAAGGAGAAAAAACCTGCCTAACAGTTGCAGAACACAAGCTTGGCATATTTGTGAAGTGATTCTAGGATATTCTTTACCATATGCTGACTTACCAGAAGTACTTTTCTATTTGGCTAAGGGATCATTTTAAAATGTCAAGTTAGAATTTGTGGAAGAGATAAGGCTAATAGAAAAATTGTTCACGTAAGATGTTAATTTAAGGACCCTATCCACACAATTATCACTGATTTTGGATCTGGCTCTTAAAGAGCAAATATCTTGTTCCAAAATTTAAGGTTAGTTTTTATTTTTAGCAAACATGGAAGTATCATCTCTATAACTGGATCTGCTATGATTCATTGGAAAGGATCATAAGAAAAAGTACAACCTAAAAGGACAGACTGTAACAATTTCAACAAGGACAACCTGCAAAAACATACCAGATTTTCCTCTACAATAACTGGGAATTATCCTGGTAGATGGAATCAGTGACTATAGGAAAGGCTAAAAGACAGCTACTGCAAGGGCCATAGAAAGAGCGTGAAGGCAGAGAAGGAAATAAAATTAGCAGCTTTAGTCTCGTCTCCCTCCTAGAAAGAGATAAGGTTAGGTACAACAGACACTATCTCTTTTTGGAATTACCCTTAATACCAAAAAGGCCAGCTGTCATCTTTAGCTCTGTCATACTGGGCACAAATTAAAAATTTCTGTAATCAAACTTCCATGTTTGAACCATAATCAAAATCCCTGATTCCCGTTATTTAAAATAGAACTGAAGCCTCAAATTGCCCTCAGTCACAATGTCTGTCCTCTGCCATTGGCAGTGACAGCAAGGGTACCCCTGGAAAAAGGGCTGTCCCCAGCCCTGACATGACTGAAACCCGTCAGGGAAGATGGTGACC
>NW_008824007.1:1296847-1297462 GCF_000699105.1 Pygoscelis adeliae
TGTATCTAGGATTTGTGAGCAGGCACAGACATTTGGAAAGCTGGGAAAAGAACGGGACATACAGGGGTTACATGTAGGATGGGATGAAGACCGAGAATACAAAAGGGACTCCGGGATACTGAAAGCAAAAAGAGAAAGGAAGAAAAGGCAACAGAGAGGCTAAGGAAAGCTTATGCGTGAAATAAAAAATGGAGACAAATCATGTGGAAGAGGAGCCTGGAGGCGTTGTGGAGGCGAGGGCAATGGGGAGGGTTAAAATGGCAGCTGCCTTTATGGGCAGCAGGTAAGCGAGTGCCTCACACACCATTAACAGATGTCTGAAATAGGTGTGCTTCACATTAAAGAGTAACACGGTTTGGAAGCAGGCAGCTTTTCATCCCTGGTCATTTATTGCCTATTATTTAGGCAAATAATAAAAAACGAGTTACATGGAAGTGCATTATATGATAGGGGAAGGGAGACAAGGAGTAAGGTAAGCGCCCTGACTTTGCTACCCAGCCTGGGCTGTAGCGGACCACCACAGAAACGCCCCATTGTGCCCCTGCTCGGGAGGCGGCTGCCACAAGCCCCGCGGCAGGTAACCCTGGCGGCCTCCCTCTCTTCCGCAGCGATAAA
>NW_008824007.1:1298711-1311048 GCF_000699105.1 Pygoscelis adeliae
ATGTGGGGGGACTGTGGGGGCGGGAGAGGTGGCGAGAAGGGCTCTGGTGAGTCGCCCTCAGGGGCTCCTCGCCCTCGAGAGCCCGCAGGCACCTGCGAAAGGTGCGGCAGGACCTTGAGCTTAAGGTACGTCCCCGGGGCCGGTCAAGGAAGCGGGAGGCCTGTCGGCCTCCCCTCGCGATGGCGGGCTCTGCCTTTTTCCTCCTCCCGGTACGACTCTCTCAGGGGGAAGAGATGTCCAGTGACTGTCCAAACCCGGAGCCCTTGCGCAGCAGAGTGAGAGGCAAATGCCTCACGCTGCCCCCAAGAGCTGTGGGTGCTGGCCCTGTGGAACACGGCGCCGTCTGCCTCGCCTCCCCTCACACAGGTAGAGACCCAGTGCTCCCCTTTGCTGGGGGATTTGCTTATTCTCCATCTGCCGTAGTCCTTTTTCAGGATCAGAGCTGAACCACCACGCATAGGCACCTCTCAGACCCCCCAGCGCTGACAGTTGGTTTTACCAATATTAGCCTAAAAACTGTCCTAGAACATACAGCAGTCTCATGCTGAAGCATGGGATTGGAGCTGGAGACTTGCTGGCATTCAGGGCCATTCTTGGTTCATTCCCCTGCTGTTCCTAGGGCTGCAGAAGAACGTAGGGAAAAACTAAAACCTTAGGAGAACAGCAATGTAAAAAAAAAGGAAAATTTTACTGATAGATCTGTGCCAGAGCTGTTTTTCTTCTCCACTGGTTTCTGATGACTAGATAGAGAGGTGCAAATAAACAAAAGCATTTCTGTGTTAGCGCAGTCTCCCAGTTGCATGCTCACTAGCATGCAGATAAATTTTGAAACTGCATTGTGTTCTGACTTGAGTCTAGGAAACCATGAGAAGACAATTAGACATTGCAGCCCAGGTCCTCAGCTGATATGTATGGATATAATCACCATTTAAGTTATATTAAGATCAGGTTGCCTTTCTCTTTTGACAAATGAGCAAAATTGGGGAGTATAGAAAGGCCAGCAGGAAATTAATATTTGTGCTAGCATAGGGACATAATTTTATAAGCTGTCAGAATCTTGCTGATGTCAGCCTTAAAAGTTTTGCAGTAGTTTAGTAATACCTATTTGGGAGCGGTTGGTGAAACATTACTACCAAATGTCTTAGTTTTAAACAATGCCTCTTAATGCTGGATGCTAATCTTCAAAATCTCTTCAGCTGTATTTTAAAGCATTCATTATTTGAAAGGGTAAATTTAAGTAAATGTTAAGGTAAGTGACATAAAATACTGTTTTAGAAACTGATTGGCATTCTGGCAACCTTGTGGAATGGAGATGGCTGTTGTGGTGTGAGGGATTGGTGTTTGCTTTTTACCTGATCTTACAATTTCTTTGTGTATAGTCTACCATACCTACTATATGAAAAGTTTTTGAAGTCTTCATGCCTCTTGCCTAAATTTCATCTTCACCCTTAGCTATCCTACCCTGCTTTGTGATCCCAGAGCACTCGGTCTTCTAGTTGGATCAGCATTAATATAAGCAATACCCAAAGTGTTTTCTTTTCCCTTATGTAATGGATACTAAATTACAAAGTGCCTATTTGATGTTAATGTCAAAAGAGGTTCTCATGTGCATAAGCTAACACAAGTGAGTTCTTTTGAGGGAAGTGGTTTTTTGGGTTTAGGCTGAGTTGGAAGGGGTTGGAAACTAGTAACTCCATAAAATAAATATGGTTATTTTATATATGGGCTGTCTATTAAGCTCTGGTGACCTTGAACCTGTGAGATGCGAGAGAAGATCCGTATGTGTATGCATGTGAGAGATGAATGAAAAGTAGAAAATACTTACCTTTTGTTATTTGCCATAAATAATAGATTGTCATGTCTCTCTATCACTTAAAATGTATTTGTAAAGTGAGAATCCCTAAATGAGTAGAACCAGTTTTGTAACCTGGTCAGAGGCAAGGGATTGGGGCCACATCACCTTTCTGGACCTGGCAGGGATACAGAAACCTTTGGTGAGTCAGTTTGGGGAGACACTCTCCCGTGCAGAGTGCATCCAGCACAAGCCATGAAGAGTCCCTTGAAATTGCTGCAATGGATATAACGCTCCCTAATGCAATCGTTGCAGGATCCTTCCTGGAGATAAATCCATATCTGACCCATTCCAGTAGGAACTTTCTTACTCCTTGTATAAATGAAAAATTCACTAGTGACTTTCATTGGACACTACCTCCTTTCTGTAAGCCTCTCTAAGCTATTTTGGTATTCGTACAACTTAAGAAATCAACCCAAGAGGGAAGTGCCTGGAGACTCCTAATTCCGTTTCTTTAAAAGGAGGTGAAAGGGGTAGGTTTCCAAATGATTTGGAGGAAAACAGGAACTAGGAACACCAAACCACAAGTTTTAAACTTTAATATGTTCCTTTTTCTTTTTTTTTAGTTGTTCTCAATTGCTGTTCTTACATAAAACTCTGTCTGGCGGGGGCTGCATCTGTCTCTATTTGTATAAATGCTAGCGTTCAGGCTATAGCAAAGAATATGAGGCTTGCAAAGAGTATTATAGTTTCTTTTAAATGACTCTTCAGTGCTTTCAAACATGGCCTCATGTGAGAAGGGGTATACTCTGCATTTAGCAAATACAAATTCAAAATATTAAGCAGATCCACAATGAAGAGCCTTTCAGATCAGACCATTATTTTTATAAGCTAGCTACTAAGAAGCAGAAAGACTACCGTATCATAGCAGCTGGAAGCTGCTTTCCAGCATTGCCTCTTACTTCTCATGACACCTCTTTCACCCAAAGTATATTCCATTGGATAAAGACCTAGGGCTGGGGTTTTAAAGGCATGGATCCTATTTTCCAGCCCTGTTGGACTTCTTGTGTAGGAAGCCTGTAGGCAAAGTCAATGAAAAGGGCTGACCCCTATATTATTATATGATTTTATTTCTTGGCCCCTCAAACCTCCCTTTGTTGGATATGAATAAGGAGAAGCCAAAATCAATTAAAAAAAAAAAAAAGCCACATCTCTGGATTCAGTCTAAATAGACTGACGCCATCTCATATTCCAAAGCTGCTGCAAGATTAACATACACTTGCAGAACTTTGTTCCCAGCTGTAACTGCCTGTAATTTCCATAATATTTTGACTTCCAGAGAAAGGTGATTACAAACAGGATGAAGGTCTCTTGCACCACAGCAACCAGCAACAACAAAGAGAACTTCTCTTGTTTTATCTCATCTGGATTGTCTGTGATCTGGTTTTGCTGTGGTTGTTTGTGGTGGTTCTTTTCTTTCTTTCTTTCTGCCCTTCCTTCTTCCTTCTATTGAATAAATGAAAAATATCAATCAGATTTGAGATTCTTCCTCCAGTCCCACCTGAACTCTCAGCAAAGTCAGAGAAAGAACTTCAATTATATTTGACAAAAATTGGATTAGGTCCATCATTTTATTCTTTTCCAAGGTAGGCATTTTCCTGAGGTGATAAGGAAGCTCTTGGCAGTAGGTTGGCCTACTTTCCTAAGTTACAGTCCCTTTGTTTCGCTTAAACATTATTCCCATACTACCATCAGCACCCATTATGGGATGACAAAGAGTAGCATGGTGCAAAAAGGCAGAAAGAATGCAGTGCTATTCCATCATGTAGAGTGAAAGTAGAACCAATGGGTGACAATGGCAAAACAGGTCCTGGTCCGTTAGTGAGATAGTGGTCACTATATGAATGCAGAACACTTGTTATTCCTCTTCAGTCTATGTGGAGTTGAAATAAATTCATTTTCATTGTAAGCAAGTTTGGATATGTTAGCATTATATGTTCATTTGCCATTCTAAAAATGAGAGCTGGATCTATTCTGGACTTTCTGGTTTTCCTTTTCTTTTTAGCACTTCTGACTGGAATGTTTTCACTTGAATTAGCAGAACACAGTGGTGCATTCAGAGGCTCCTGTGAAGGTATTTTGCTTGATTACATTGATGTTAACTAGTCAGTGTTCCATATTGACCCTCATCTTGAGTGCAGCACTTAATTTAAGAGCACTCTTGCATATTTGGAAAGAGTTGGTCAGCTGGCCCAGTGATTATTTTTTAGTATATGTTTAAAAGTTTAAAGGCATAAGAGCAAGATAATGATACTGTCACCATTCACCATTTTGTTTGCAGGGTTGCATTTCATACACATCCTAAACACAAAACTGCCTTTTTCTGGCAACAAAATACTGTATTTGTCACTGGCATTGTACTGCAGTATCAGGGAGTGCTAGTGTAAGCCAGGATGGTTTATTAGTTTGGTCTATCAGACATCTCATGCCTGACATTCAGAAGAAAATGATCACTTCTTTCTTTCATCAATATGCCTTTCATGGAACTACAGCAGGAGGTAATGGCATCCCTGTTCATTTTTACGGGAGACACATCTGAAACAAAACCAAGTACCAATCCAATTCTAAATGGATGGACAGACATCCGTCCTGTAAAGGTCATCACTATAGATAATCTTCAGTGTTACTCCTCTAGGACCAAAGTCTGAGACTGATTTATCCCCATATTCTGAAAGGCAATGCCTTCAGGTAAGTGTTTAGGGTGTTTAAACGCTCTATAGTTTGCACTACAGCTACTATTTTATGCCTGTTGTGTGGATGAGATGGTAAGATACTTCAGATCATTCTTTGCCATTTAGACACATGTCCTCTGCTGAAGTGAATAGATTAAATAAGTCTCTTTAGAGATGAAAACCTCTAGAATCTGTATTTCACAGCCTTTTTTCATGAACCTAATCTTTTCTTTTAATAGTCCCTTGACCACCTTGTGCAATATTTGCTACCATAGTTTTCTTTTACAAACAAATATAAATTAGGCTACATTTTGTAGGATGGTTTTTATCTTTTTTTTTTTGTTTTCTGGCTTACCTGATGGCACGTAGGCAGAGGCAGATACATATTCTGCTGTAGTTTTGTACATCACCTGTAGTCCCACAGCGTGTTCAGTGGTCAACAGGATGAGAAATTCTACGCTAGGTTCTTTTAACTTGGTATGGATACCTCTCAGCCTAGTATTAGTCACCCTATTTTTTTAAAATTAAAATAAAACAATAACGATGATGTTAGTACAGCAATGCTACATTAATTTTTAAACTGCAGAGCACGCTTAAATTATTATACAATGTATGCAGGTCATTTACTGTTTTGCACTGGGTTAAATAGAGTTTAAATTGAAATCATCTCTCTTCTTGGCATTTTTAGACTGAATATTAACTTGGGTCAAAAATAATCAGAATGTTATTTTGAAAAAAGAATATGATAATTCAGTATCTTTTCCTTCAGGCTATGAAAGAGTGCCATAATATGATCCCAGAGAATACAGCATGCAGTGACCTTGGTAAGTAGTTGATGACACCTCACATAAGCACCTACTCTTCCTCTACATGATGTTGTTGCAGGATCATATTTCCAAAAATGCCAAAGCTAGCAAGAGCCACAAGCATTAATAAATTCCATTGTGGCAACAAAGGAGGAATAAAAACATAGAATGCAAAATATGTCATCTTAAAGTGAGCTGAAGATCTTGAAAAAGATTCTTCACAGTGAGCATTTTCCATCTTGAAACTACTTAAAAAGCTGTTTTTGATTCAAGTTAAAATTGCTATGTAAATATGGGAAACCAAAGGTTTACCCACGAAAACTAAACTTAGTATTTTGTTCAGAGAAACATTATGCAGTCATGCAAGACTACATGCCCCTACTCCAAACAATGTTATTTCTTTATATCGTTGAAGAAGTTTTCTTCATGTAACTGAGTAAAACTGACTTATTTGACAGTGGCTTTATTTCATTGGTAATATTCACAAGAATTGAAGAGGAATGGAAAGGAAAATGAATTTTAAAGAGGTAGCAACCTGTTACTTAACTAATAATCTTCCTCTTTTTTTCTTTTTTTTTTTCCTGCTTGCCATGTGCTCTTCCTATGCTGTGTGGACAGATTTTTCTTCTTCCAGTGAGACTCTAACCATAGCCTAACAGATGACATGGGTATAAGCAGCTGAGATTTCATTTGTGCATCAAAGAAAAGAAAAAAAGAAAGCTAGGAAGTTCCTGGGATGCAAAAGTCAATATAATTTTGGAATAAACTTATCCAATGACTTATAATTACTTGATGATAATTCCTATCCGAAAGCATCTTAATGATGAGACACTTCCAACATATTTGCATAACTTCATGTTTTCTCCCATATCTTTGCAAAAATTATATACAATTTTCCATTAAGTTTATATGATTAGCCACGAGATGAAGTAATCTACAGAAATCACAAAGCATTCTTTTTATTATATACAGATTGGGTCACTTTTCCTATTGCCAAGCTAATGCCCATTCCTCCTGATGCGCCTGTCTACCAAGGCCTTTTCCTACCATGTCAGACCTAAGTTTTGTTAAGAAGGCTGTATGCAAAGGTAGAGATACGTTTGTTTCCTAGTCAGGTTAGACTTATGCATTTATGAAATATTTATAGTTTATAAATTTAACCTTATGCATTAAAAAAAAATTAAGAGTCATAATCCCTACCTTGAAGGTAAGGATTTAATGAGAAAAGGGACTAGTTGCATTTACTTATGGGGTTTGCCTGTGTCAGAAAAGAGATGTAATAGGTTTTATGGGGAACAGTGCCCAACTTGCATCTATTTTCTCTTCTGGTATTTTAAACTCTAATTTGTGATTTGGGTTAATATCTTATTCCTTGGCAATTAGTGTCATCAGCAAAAGCATAATTTTTTTTTTTTAATCTTGCTGTATTTTTATCTTTTATCAAAAGACCATGAATAAGTATTTGAGGGAATGACCTTTCTACTAATCTATAGCAATAATATTTATATTGCTTCTACACTATTGGTAAGTAAATACTTCACAGCTCACTTTTGCTGTGAGCTGTTTGATAAACTCTGTGATATGATAACATTTATGTGTTGTTTTGAATAGCTAATCCACATTGTTTAGTGAGTTGGAAGAGAATATCTTATCCTTTTCTTGTGCCAAGTGAATTGTAACTAGGGTTCTGTACTTGAGTATTTAACTAGGATGATTATAGCAAGTGTTTGAAAAAAGAATGATAGCCACAGCCAAAACGAATATTTTACAAAACATGTTCTTCATAACCAGGAAACTATACTCGTTCCATTGTGTGCCAGTTTTGGGGTTTTTTTACATCTGCTCAAGCAGATGTTTGACACTTTAAATAATTTAACTCTTCTAGGTTTTGATGGACATCAAATTCCCAAGTACCTAGTGGAATCTGTTACCCACTTAATGTTTTTTGTTTGTTTGTTTTTGTTTCTGCTTTTTTTGTTGCAGGAAGTAGAATTAGTTTCCTGAGTCCTGGCATGCAATTTCAGTTTGAATACTTCATTTTAATGGGAGACGCTGTAGGTAAAATCATGAAATTCTTCAGACACTAATTTTTGGAAGAGGCAAAAATAATGGGTTAGGCAAAAATACTGTCAACAACATATAAAGCAGTTTTAATAGGTTTATGCATCCTTTATTCTCATGATCTATTCATTGTTTCTCATCTTCTTAGGTAAAAATTTCAGTGGGCAATGGGAAAAATAGGAGACAGTGACAATCCCTTTTGTAATTTTAAGAGAGTAAATCACATAATTCACGGCATTCTTCTTGTAAGAAGAAATGGGAGCCATCTTTTGTGGAATTCAAACCCAAAAGTTTCTACTCTGTTGCAGCCAAGCCTTTCTCCATGTGCAGTAGTAGCAAAAGCAACGGATCTCTATTTGATCTAGCATAATGAAATACACTGTGAATATTGACATTTATTTATCCATAGTGAATACTGTCTGATCTGGACTTATATAAGATGGATAGGGTTGCTGGTTAATAAGCCTACTAAAACATTTATATTACATTTAGCAGTAATACAGAGTTGCGCATGGCTATTAGCATTTGCTAATTTTACAAGGAAGAGGAGCATCTTTAGGAAATTGAAGAAGCAGTTTTCTCTGTAGAATGAAGAGTGTTAAACACACTTCACCTATGAATGTCTCTTTAAGCAACCAGTAAAATTCAAATTTAAAGGTAATTGAAGTTTGGAGCTCGAAATGTCAGTGAAATTTTGATCCTCTGCTGCAATAAAATTGTCCCATAACCAAAAAGGAAGAGGGAGATGTCAGTCATATGATTTAATCAGATTATGATAAAATTCAATTTCTGCCTCTCAAATTTTCTCTAAAACTGTTGATGGTGCCTAAAAGGAATCAAGGGACAGGCAGTCATATAGTAATGCAGACAGCTTCCTCTCCACCATCGAGACTACACATATTTTTGGTATCGGGGTGCAGGGGTGCTTCAATAGCCACAGAAGTTTCACTTAATTTTCACACCGTTTTATTAGAAAATGTGTATTTTTAAGAGGTTTTATTTTACTGATAAAGTTTTTATACTTGAATTCGTTTTACTTTATCCATTGACTATCACAGCTGTCACTGGACTATACAAATTAGGTATAGCTGTACTTAGGAATTTAGGCAAACTGAGGCAAGATCTGTAAAAAGAAGTAATATGTTTTATTAAACCAACTGGTGTAAATCATTTCCAGCTAATATGCTCAGAAAGTGTAGCTAGGTGTACGGTCTTCATGACTTCAGGAAGGGTTTGTGTGTCCAAAAGTGCCTGCTTTTTTCAGCTGGCAGTTTAATTAAACTATCTATAGACTTTGTCTTATCTTTGTACTGAGTGTCTTCATTTCATATGTCTGGGCTTTTTCATATTTAGGATCTCCATGTATAATTTGTTAGCAGGAGATGCATCATAAGATGACTTTTCAGGTTGCAACAACTATGACCCATATTTGGGTCAGATAGGATTTTTTTGTGTCACCAGGAAAATAATTTCTGTCTATAAAGTTTGAAATTCTGCAGCAGTCAGCTTGCAGAAGAAAAAAAAGCAAGAGCACTCAATTTTGTTTTTTATTTCAGTTCCCAGTATCACCTCACTTTCACTTTAGTACGTTCTACAAATGTCATTCTTCATTTGAGACTCAACTGATTGCTTACAAAGAAACATTTAGTTGCTGTCTTGATAATGCTATGTGCCAGCACTATATCTTGTCTTGCTGGTTGGTGAATCATAGATTGGGCTGGCAACCTGAATTTAATAGGTGCGGCTCCTGAACAGGCAGTTAATCGTGGCAGTATGCATTAAGTACAGGAAATACAGACTTGGCTGTAGGGCAGTACTGCTCAGGTGTGCATTTGCCTGGGTCCATGCTCAGTGTGTGAGGCTTGACAGTTGTGTCTGGCGCTGCAGGTGGATGTATGATCTTCTATATCGCTCACGGTGGTCATTATCAGTCGATGATTTGAACGGCTAGAACTGATGCAGCTGATGTCGGAGCTCGGTTATAGGTTTTGGTAGTTCAAGTCTGGAATTGTAGCAGAGTGTCTGTGCCTTGTCCACATTTGTACTCCGTGCCATCCGTGTCAGCAGCTGTTCAGATGAAGGTGAGATAAAGATGCAAGGGGGTAAGGTGACGTGTTTTTTAATTAGCTGGACTTTTAACAAGTAGGCTAGTATTGTAGCACAGACATGTGAAGAAGATAAAGGCCTCACTGTGTCAGTTCCAGCCCCAAAATATTCTTACAGACCCACCGCATATTTCATGTACAAGAGGAGCCCAGTTCCTGCTCTTGGAGCAGCCGAAAGCACTTCTTACATCAGGCAATGCTTGTCAGAGGTTATTAGTGCTTGAGTATAGTTGTTATTTAGTTATAAAATAGATCTGGCTTTTTGCTTCTTGGCTCTTAACTTACACCTCTCCAACCTCGCTATGCATCAGCACTACCTTGGCTCATTTATTTGAGCTTTGCATGGAGACTGAGAATTTGGACACACACAGTCACAGTTCATGCGCATAAGATACATTTTTTTCCATTATTCTTCTGTCCAAAATCTGTTTTACTTCTTTAATAGAATTGCTTGTTCTTCTTCCCTTTTCAAAACTGATGAGGAAAAATAAGCAGCATCATTAAGAATGGATAGCCTGAGCCAGCGGTCACAAACTGTGTTTTGAGAGGTTCAGATAGGACATTAGAAAAATATTCTTCACTATGATGTTAGCGCACCACTAGAAGAGGTTACTGAGAGAGGTGGTGGAATCTTCCCCCTTGGAGGATTTCTAAATTCATCTAGCAAAAAAGCCACAGGTAACCACAGCTGAGCTGGTATAGTGGTGCTTATAGTCATTCTCAGAGAAGAGAGTTGAACTAAATGGTCTCCATAGGGTCCTTCAGGTCCACACTTGTATGGTTCAATCAATATAAACATCAGGGGGTATGTAACCATAAGGTTTTACCTAGTAAATGATAAAATAAGTAATACCAAAATAGGTTGACACAAGATGTGCAGAGGTTTAGAGACAGTGCTAATTCAGGCCTAAGGACAGGTTAATTCACCAATAAAGGACAAGTGGTATGTTTTTATGAAGGATAAAATTCTGATGACTTACTCCTCTTGGATTGTTCCTTTCTTGTTGATTTTAGAACGGCTATTAATCGAGTATATTACTTATCTGATACAGATAGTCTCTCTAGGCTCCTTACTCTAATCTTTTTATGACAAACCTATTTCCATTACCTTATATAACTTGGATTTTTAGGCTTTTTTCACTGTTTCCTTTTTTATCTATGGGCATAGAAAAGTGACCTCATAGTTATAAAGATGAAGATCATTAATTCCAAAACTCTCTAGAATTACAGGTTGTTCTGGCTGTAATGTATCAGTAAACTTCTTTGAATAGTCTCCTGTATCAGCTTGAAGTATGGGTAATTCTGTTGACCAAAAAATTCAATGTCTAAATAAAATTAAATTAGGAAAGAAACTCAAGAGCCTTCCAAGGTCTGTTTCACATCCTACAATCATTATAAATACAAGTTCACCAAGATTGTTTTGCGCATCTTAACTTTGAGGATAAAATATCTTTGGAAGATATTTAAATTTTGTGAAGATCTTTTGTCATGGAGGTTTTGAAAATTAAGTTATAGTTCTTTTGCTTTAAATGTAATTCAGTATTAAAATTGTCAAGTGGTTGCAACACTAATTAGATTCATATTGCATGGCATATCTAGACAGACTTGTTGCATCTATACTTGTTGATTTTTCCACTAGATGGCATTATGCATTAACTGCAAGCTAATTTATGAGCTTAACTATAATTGCACATGCTAAAGATTTAAAAAATAAGAAGTGATCTATTGTGCTTGCTCTTATTCTATGCAAGAGTGAAAGAACTGTGGCTTAAAAATCACTTGACCTACTTCTACCTAACAGTAACCCAATCCATCCTTAATGCATCAAATATGGATTTACTCAAAGCAATAAAGGAAGTCAGCCATAGCAACAATATCTGATCATGTGTGCAATGTGCCTTTTAGAATAAAACTCTTCCAACCTTTTCTGCATTTAACGTTTAAAGAGTGACTTCAGTGCTGCAAATTGCTTCCTTTCTGGCTACATGGCTTCAACTGAAGTGATAGGAAGTGTCTTAAGTAAAGCTGCAATGCTGGAGATTGCTTTTAAATAAAGAGCCTCATATGAGCATTTTTTTATTTAGTAGCTAATTCAGGATAGATTATCAGAATAGTTTATCACTGCAAGTTTAAATATAGATATGCCGTTGTTTCCTCCACCCAGATGAAATGAACTATTAGCAATCCCCTACAAAATTATATGGTGCTCAAGAGTGAGGTTTCTAGAACTTAAGGTCCTGACCGGTGAAGCACCATCTGATGCAGAGCAAAAGTCTAATACCTTCAAAAGAACTGACTAGTGGGATTTTTGTGTTAATCCCAAGATTTGCAGTGACTAGTCAAGGAGAAATAGGCAGTCCCAGCAGCACGAAGGCAATGGCAAGGATTTGGTATGTGAGAAGCAAGGAAGCAGCACTAGTGGTCTGGGGGGTGAAGAGGGAGGAAATGAAACGGGCAGATAGCAAAGCCAGAGGTGGAGGAAAAGGGGAACCACGGAGGGAGAAGAATGTGGTGACAGGACAGCCCAAATTTTTCATGCCAAGCTTGCTAATTTTTTTATGCATGCTAGTGTGTGTAGGTACATGGGTATTAATTTTAAATCTGTATTCTGGGGGAAAAGAGAAGAGGTGGTCCTTTGTTTTAAACTTGTCTTCCAGAACTAGAGATAGTATTCACAAAAGAGAGCTCACTAAATTGCTGATCAGATATCTAGGGTACACTTCCCTGCATTCTGTATTCTGAGCTGGCTTTTTTCTTGATTCTTTATGTAGAATGTAAGAGGCTCCAGGCTGGAAAGGGGTAATCTAATATAATAATGGTTAACTGTAAAAAGGGGTCTAG
>NW_008824008.1:0-1786 GCF_000699105.1 Pygoscelis adeliae
CACACCTGTATGTATTATTTGAGGTGTTAACCGGCAGGAAACTCACCAATCCGCTGCCAGGAGCGGCAGTGACAGAAAAGCCTCTTGTCACAGGTGATCCATGTCATGGAGTCGGGAGTCAGCCAGGCATCCCTGGCAAGGGTCTTTCTGTCTGGGAGATGTCTGCAGAGCAGCTCTTGCAGAGAAGCTTGTCTTGGGTAGGTATCGCGTTACTTATACCTTTTTAGTGTAGACACATAACGGCGTAGGACACTGCTTCCCAGAGTAGCTGTTGTTGCAAGGTCAGCTCGTTGTCATGGTTTCTGTGCTGGCTGTTGCGGTTTGTGTGTCCTGGCTCACAAGGAGGTCTCAGCTCCCTGCTGAGCTCATCAGGGATGCCTGGAGCTCCTAGCTCAGCAGCTGTCCCTCTTGGCCAGTCCATTACTGGGTTGCCTCTGTGGCTGCTCCCACAGCTGAGCTGAGGGTTCCTGTGGCCAGGGACAACTGTGGTTGTACAAACCTTGAATAAAGAGCTGGAAAAAGCACCTCTTGCCCATCTCAGACATTGAGTTTGGCCTGGTGTATGCCAGCCTCCCTAACTTTGGGGAACAATGAGACCAGACCCTCACCTCTGGTGGGGGTCCATACACCCTGCCCCTAACACCCTCCCACCACCCCCCTCTGTCTCCCACCTGCCTGCCCCAAGTCCCCCTCTGAGCCTCCATTTTGGGGGCTGAAAATAGCCAACTTAGCTTCCATTTCCAAGTCCCAAAAGCGCAGCACTTTTTTTCTAAGTCCCAGAAACACATGACTTTGCCTGTGTTTTCAAGCACTGAAAACACAGGACTTAGTCTTTCTCTGAGCTTCAGAAGTGCAGTGCTCACCCTCTGGTTTTGAGCCCTGAAAAATAAAGGACTTCAGTTGCTTTTACAGGACTCAGAAAAAAAAAAAACAAACAACAGAACATGTATCATGCTTCTGAGCTTCAGAAAGAAATTACTTAGTCTCCATTCTCCAGTGCTGAAAACGCAGAACTTTCTGAGCCTCACAAACATAGGGCTCTGCCTCTGCTGTTGAGACACTCAGCTCCCAGAGCTCATTTTCAAGGCCCAAAAATGCAGCATTTGTCTCTGTTTTCAACAATGGAAACACAGGACTTAGTCTGCATTTTTAGTCCCTAAAACACAGCACATAAGGGTTGGTTTTTTTTTTTCCCCTGAGCCCCAAAAACACAGGGCTTAGTCTGGTTTTAAGCTTCAGAAATGCAGGACTCCTGCTCTGGTTTTGAGCCCTAAAATTGCAGCACTTAGTCTCCATTTTGAAGGCTGAAAACCCAGCACTGACCTTCTGTTTTGGTACCTAGGGTGTGATGTGATGTTGGGGGAGTGTAGCCCACCGGCAGCCCTGTGCCTCCAGGGCCCCACAAGCAGTTTCAGGGAGTGCTTGGGAACTGGGGAGGGGGCACCCTCCCTGCAGGGAGGGCCCAGCCCCGTGTTGCTGCGGGGCAGCACTAGC
This sequence comes from Pygoscelis adeliae, assembly GCF_000699105.1. Classification (NCBI taxonomy): domain Eukaryota; kingdom Metazoa; phylum Chordata; class Aves; order Sphenisciformes; family Spheniscidae; genus Pygoscelis; species Pygoscelis adeliae. Next base: position 1,495 of record NW_008824008.1, read on the forward strand.
ACGAGTAGGGGGTCGCTTTATTTAACCATATTTCAGGCTTTACTTCCCCATCACCACATCCCACACACTCCAAACCCCTCCCGGGGCACAGCAGCTGCAGCCCCCCGCGAGGAGCCGTGCCCAGGCACCCCAGGAGCAACAGCCCGGCCAGGCAGGGAAGGCACCGACCACTCTCCGGGGAACCCCTCAGGGAAAAAAAAGAAACTTCAGGGACACCCCCCTTCTCCAGAACCCGCCGCTCCAGGGGACCTCCTCCAGCGGCCCCCCCTCCTCCTCCTCCAGAGAACACACA
>NW_008824008.1:2405-5435 GCF_000699105.1 Pygoscelis adeliae
CTGCAGGTGGGCTGGCGCAGTGCCCTGCGCTCGGCCCATGCGTGGGCAGGGCCGGCGTCGCACCTCATGAGGCCAAGAACTACCCGGGGAAAGTGTCCTCACCGCAGCCCGGGGCGAGGCAGCTCCATCTGCGGCACTTCTGGGGGCGCGGGGATGGTTCTTGCCTTCTGCCCAGTCCTCAAAGGGGGCTCCTCTAGGGACCAGCACTGCAGAAACCCCGACAGAAACCAAAGCTGTCATCGCACTGGCACCAACAAAACAAGAAATACGACCAAAGAGACAAACCTGAACCCAAATAAACCAAGCCCAGAGGAAAAAACAAATCTCCCCAAGCAGGTACAGAGCAAACAAGTCAGCTTTGGCCTGGTGGAAATGCCCCCTTCTCCTTACTGATGTAAAAGCAAAAACAAGGTGGCAGGAAGATAAAGGGTGGAGGGAAAACAGCTGGAACCCTTCCCTGCCGGGTGTCTGAGTGCCCCAGAGGAGGGTTTGCCGTTCACAGCAGCCCAACTCCTTGACTCTGCCCAAGGCAGGGTGGACGTGAGCAGCTCTCGGGGTTACTTTTCTAACCCTACTGCCACTCCTCTCCCCACTGCTCATTCAGGAGCTCCTGGGGCTCAGGGAAGGAGAAGCTGGAGGCAAAGCCAAGGTGCGGGACCTCACATCCCTATTCAGCTCCTGCCATGCTGGCCCAAGCACGAGTCACCTGCCCCGGGCAGGGGTCTCCTGCGGGGGCAAGGGTCGCTCAGCAGGCACCCTGGTCTCTCTGTCCCTCCCATACAGGGAGCGAGAGGGACCAGCCCTGTTTCACACAGGTGTCCTGCAGCCATTGCTTTGAGTTCAGTGCAGCCTATAGATGGGGCAAGAGACAGCCATGAAATCCCGTCCTGTTTTCCCTTCCCTATTTCATATGGAGGATTTTCTATTTATTCAGGGAGCGGAAAGCTGTGGGAGATCTTTCTTGGATGATTTCAAGGGAAGCCTGCCAGCCTTCACATGGCCATTTTCCAGTCCTCCTGGGTCATTGCCTGTGTTCCCACAGAGCACGTTGCAAAGTGTAAATGTGTTAACACAGCCAGGTCACCTCCTGCCATTTTCTCTCTTGGGAGAAGGGGGACATACATCTTTCTTGGTCAGACCCCAAATAGCAGCCTTGCCACTGGCTGGCCAGGCTCTGCCCTGAGGGAAAGGTTTCTGCGCCACCCACTGCAGCGTTGCCCCTTCACAAACCCTGATCTGAGCACATCCAGGGTGCCCCCCAGGACTGCAGAGCCGAGACCAGGATGGGTCCTGGGGCAGCAGCCAGCCAGCATGTCCCTGTCAGCAAACAGACTGGGTAGAGCAAGTCCACTGGGGCAGAGGCTGTGCAGGAGGCCAGAGGGGGTCCTTCTGGAGGATGGGGGCAAGCAGGGGTATTGCAGGGACAGGGAAGAAGGAGGAAGGCGTGAGAAAAAATGATGACAACACTGCACCAAAAGGCTTGGAGAAATCCAGAAGCGCTCGCCGCCCCAGGGTGCATCCTTGCTCCTGGCAGAGTGCTGAGCCCAAGGGCCGTGAGACTTCCCAAATTGAAGCTGTCCCCGCTTCGGGGACCAGCAGAAAGGCACTGAAGGGGCATGGGGGTTTGTCGCTGGGAGCTTTGGCCAGGCCTGCCGGGCACCACTGCCCTCAGGGGGAAAGCCGGGCATGCAGTCACACTAGCTCAGCACAGCCACAGTGGTGGCACTGGTAGGATGAGGCGTTTGCGGGAGGGCAGAGGTACCATTGGGAAACCAGAGGCATTGAAATCCACATGCCCGCTGTCCTCCCAAAAGGAGGCTTCTGCAGGTCTCCTGGAAATCAGGACTTATCAGGGTCTGGCGCTGTAGTGACTCGTGCAAACGCTCGATTCATTTAACCGAGTATAAAAGCCAGGCTGGCAAGCCATCGATCCCACAGATCCCGTCACGAGTTTTTCATTAATGCTGGCTGCAAATGTGTGCTCCGTTTCCATGGGCAGTCAAGAACATCAATATCTTTTCCAATGTAGCACTGTCGATTCATTCGCACGCAGCAGGATAAAAGCTCATGTTGGACGATGCATAACACAATCATCATCTCCTGCCTGGAGGTTTGTTTGGGTTTGGATTTGTTCTAGGCCAGTTCTTGCAGAAAATACTGCTCTGTGCTTCCTGGCCAGCCAGGGCTGGAGGCAGAGGGAGGTGTGTGAACAGATGCTCATGTGTGGCCAGCTGGCAGTGAGCAGAAAGCTGTTATCTGCCTAACCAGCATGCAAGTGTGACCTCTTCTGCTGGGCAGAAATTGCAGGATTAATGGCATGCATGAGCGCCTAATCAGTTCATGCATGAGCACCTGATACTTTTATGCATGAACACCCCATGAAATTATGCATGAGCATCCAATTATTTCACACGAATGCCCTAAAAGTTCATGCGTTACTGCACAATTAGCTCACGCATGTGAATTAGAGAACAAATAGGTAATTGTTAGCATAAACTATTGTAGCTAGCAACTCTGATAGCATAGATACTGTTGCAAGCATAATAGAATGTTTGGCAAAGACACTGTAACCCTATTGTTAGCAGAAGTTACAAAAATTGGGTAGATAACAGAAACTTGAATGTATACACTCAGTGACCATCTGGTTGAAACCGGCCTCGCAGTCTGAAGCTCTGCCAACTCAACATTCTGGGCCAAAGGTGAAGGTACCCGGTGAAGAAGACTGTGAATCTTCCTCCAAAAGACCCCAATAGACGACCACCAGACGGCAGTACGCGTGCGCCAGGAGGAGGGACCCTATGATAATAGATTCTTAGAAATAATTAAAATATCCCGCCTTTTCTTAGAACTAGTTATACTAACCCAGCCTATAATAATAAATATGTACACTGCAGAACCATATAAGGGACAGTTAATGCAACATACGGTGTGCAAGCTAGGAGGAGCTATCCCCCTTGCACCCGGCGCCGTAATAAACATACCTGCTTTATAACTCTTTGGAGTTGTGAAGTTTGATTCCGCACGTCAACC
>NW_008824008.1:12355-19855 GCF_000699105.1 Pygoscelis adeliae
CAACTCTGATAGCATAGATACTGTTGCAAGCATAATAGAATGTTTGGCAACGACACTGTAACCCTATTGTTAGCAGAAGTTACAAAAATTGGGTAGATAACAGAAACTTGAATGTATACACTCAGTGACCATCTGGTTGAAACCGGCCTCGCAGTCTGAAGCTCAGCCAACTCAACATTCTGGGCCAAAGGTGAAGGTACCCGGTGAAGAAGACTGTGAATCTTCCTCCAAAAGACCCCAATAGACGACCACCAGACGGCAGTACGCGTGCGCCAGGAGGAGGGACCTTATGATAATAGATTCTTAGAAATAATTAAAATATCCCGCCTTTTCTTAGAACTAGTTATACTAACCCAGCCTATAATAATAAATATGTACACTGCAGAACCATATAAGGGACAGTTAATGCAACATACTGTGTGCAAGCTAGGAGGAGCTATCCCCCTTGCACCCGGCGCCGTAATAAACATACCTGCTTTATAACTCTTTGGAGTTGTGAAGTTTGATTCCGCACGTCACATGAGTGCCCCATTAATTTATACCTAAGTATCCAATTACTTCATGCACAAGCACCCAATTTATTTACTCATGAGCATCGAGATAGCTCAAATAAGCATCCAACTAATTTATGCCTGAGTGCTCAATCAGCTCACATGTGATCAGCCATTTCTCATGTGTGCCCCATCAGGTCATGCATGAGCAGTATGCACACGAGTGCTATTGGTGGACAGAAATTGCAGGGTTCAGGTTGCTGGGGGCAACATGTGCCAAAACGCCAGCTGGCGAGAGAAGCCTGCAGACCACTGCTCAGACAGAGTTAAGAAAGAGGGGGAGCTGTGAGACAAGGTGCCACGTGAGGAGCTGTGCAATGAGATATCTGAGGAGGCATGGGGAAGGAGAGACCCCTGGGGAGACATGCAGCTGGAGACATGCTCCTGGACGGAGGTCGTCCATATGCTGGAGGGGTTAATCTCTGGGGCAGTCTGCAGCCTGTGGAGGACCCATGCTGCAGCAGCGATGGCAGTGTGTAACCCCAACCTCCCATGCTGCCGACATCTCCCTGAAGGAATGGGGATGCACTGAGGGCAACCTACAGCATTTTTGCTGTAGGAAATGGAGACTAAGGAGGAGGGGAGGAGAGCTGTGTGGCTCAAGTTGAACCCAGGAAAGGGGGAGGAAGATTCTTTACTGAGTAATGTTTAATTGCTTATGTTTTCTTTTTTATCTCAATACCTGAATCGGTGATTAGAAGCCTGTGTTAATTGGCAATTAAGTATCATGTTAAGTAAAAATTCAGCAGGTTGAGACCGTTGTGCTGACAGCACCTTGCTGTTCATGTTGCTTGTGCTGAGCCTGAACCTCATATCCCTTCCCCACACCTCGCCTTCCCCAGAGCCAAGAGGGCTAAATGCCTCTTTGCTGCCCTGGAGGGATGGAGCTGGCATCTCTTCCCGGGGGAGCTGGCAGCGGTGCTACAGTAATGCTCCTGCCCTGACTGACTGGAGGACTAAGAGATGGGAAGGAGGGGAGGAAGGAAACCAACCCCTTCTTTCCTGCAGCCCGAAGACTGATTGCCAGCGAGACGCCTCTCTGATGCCACATTCCCATCCTCTGCCACTTCTTGGTGCAGGGTCATCTCAGGTGCTTCTTCACTGAAAATTGGTTCTTTTCAGGAGCATCAAAACTACTTTCAAGGTCTTTATTCTAGCAGAACAGTCCACAAATGCCCCTCCTGGCTCTCCAGAGCACTGAGGGGCTGAGAAGCACGGTTCGTCAGGGGGTCACTGTGTCTGCTCAGCCCTTGGGAAAAGGCCGAAGTGCCTTTCCCTGCCCGTGTGCCCAGCGCCTGACTTCACCTGTTAGAGTTCAGCGCTGACCCCATCTCTTGCCATTGCTTTTTTCAAGGGTTGCACTAGAAGTCGTTTTCTTTATTCGTGCCTGCAGGAGCTGGGGAGGTCTCTGGCATGTGCGGTTTCTCTTGCAGCATGGGACTGGGCCAGGTGGCAGCAGGCATTTCTAGGAGGTGACAGGCTTTCATGCCCAGAGCTTACAAACCCTTTGCCTCAGCTGATCCAAACAAATAAGGTGCTCACTCTCTTCTCCTGCTTGGCTGACTATGCCCTGGATATTTTCCTACCTCTCAAGTGACAGTATACTATGCAAGTTTTAAACTCTGGTTGCGTGACTACTGACGAAATAAAGGTAGGCTCTGATTTTACTGTGTGCAATCGCCTCACTGTCGTCATGTGCCTTCGTGACATATTTATGCCTCCCAGCTTACGCTTAGGGAGGGGATATGCACTGTGGAGCATTGTGGAGGATACAGATATAGATATATATATATAAAAAAAAAAATACAGGTATGTATTTACATCAGGTCAGCTACTCCATAAAAACCATCCCAACAAAAGCTCTAGCTTTAATTAAATGCAAACCAGACTTCTCCCTCTTTCAGAGAACGAAACAAACTGCCTTGACTCTCTTGGTGTTTACCAGGAGGTAGGCACATGCAGGCAGGCAGCGACTGTACTTCCAAGGGGATCCGGTCCTCACTCGGACTCTTTGAGCAGAGACAAGGAGGCACAGCTCCATCCAGCTGCCCACCTAGCCATGCTTGCAGCATCCCAGGCATCCATAATACCTGCAGGGCACGGGCAGAAATGACATGGGGCATGCAGGAAAACCCAGCTCTTCTTGGGCAGCAGTCAAGGGCTGTTGGGATACCCCCAACACCGACACCAGACAATTGCTAGATGCATTGACAAGCTGAATGCCAGTCATACTGACTGCCTCCAAGAACCGGGTGTAGGGTTCTCCAGTACTCGCTTCACTTGATTACTGGTGAAGTTAAGACACCTCCCCCACTGGCTTAAGTAGGATCAGTTTCAGGTCACCACTAAATTCCTGAATGTCAAGGGAAAAAAAATACACAAATCTCAAAATATAAAATGAAACAAGTATGCCAGAGTCCCACATAATTTCTCACTAGCAGGTAAAAGAGGGTTAATTTTTCCTTACTTGAAAGGTTAGACTGAGCTACAGAGGAAAGTCACTTTTTGAGGGTTATTTGGCTGTGAATCTCTATCCACAAGCCTAACTGCTTTTTAAGAAAATGAAGCAACTTTCACAAAGTGCTCTGCAACCCAGTTAGAAAACCACAGCTTTAAGACAGAACTGATTGTAATGCTTAGCAAGGCAATGAATTTCAAAGTTCATCTATGAGACAACCGTCCACAGAATAAAATCCTTAAAATACCAGATTACAGGTCTTTTGCAGCAAACACACTTGGATTCAGTGACTGGGAAAATCCCCTCCCCTCCTATTCCCAGTGTTTTAATACAAGGTACTATATCAAACAAAATAGCCTTTTATGTGCATATACTGACTTAAAAAAAATAAATACATAAATACATACATAAATTAACCTACACCAATGGGACACAGCATCAAAGTTTTGGAAGTTCACTCCAAGCTTAAGACACTTGCAAAACACAATTCTCTTCCAAAAGAAAGCAGCAAAGCAATAGCTCTGCCAATTAAATGAGCTCTGCCGTGCATCAGGTCGTAATGATGCTAATAATGCAGGTGAAAAAGTTAGCTCCTAAGAGAACATTTATGCATGCAACATGTAATTTTTAAAAATGGTCTCTATACACCTGTACTAAGAACAAGTTACTGCCTGCGTGAAGGCTAGAAAAAAAGAGGTCCTTTCACAGCCATGTCACTCAGCAATTACAATCCCTTGTTAGTCTCACACAGATGCAATGAACAGAAGCAATCTCTTAGCATAAGGGTTGTCAAAGGCTAAAGTTGACAGCAACGGGTCCCCCCTGTTATTGATTTCAGGTAATTCACAACTGCAGCAAGCAGTATGGGCAGTGTTCAACAACCAAGAATGATTTCCAGGAAGATGGAGGAAATACACCAAAATGATGCATGACTGCTCTAATAGTTCTCCTACTTGTTTTAATATTCATCCTTCTCCTAGTTATGGCGGTAATCCTGCTATGAACTTTTAGGACCTCATTGACTTCCATCCCTTGTGTAGAACAAGCCCTGAGAGCTGCTCAGAAAGCCTTGTGTCATTTCTCCCCAGGACAAGTATCATGACACAACTGCAGAGATGAAATGATCGCGTTTCACACACTTTTACCCCAGACCTGCACAAACCCTACATAGGGACAGCTTGTCACTTCAGCCAGATGACAGCAAATGTCATCATCATCCAGTTGCTGTACTTCTCTGTCAAAAGAGAATTTTTGGGCCAGCCAGTGATGCTGACCTGATTCGAAAACAACTAGGTCATAGAGAAACTCAGAAATCACGTACATTTGTCCTCAAATGTCATTAGAGAAGTCCTCCTTTTTTAGACACTTCTGCTCCTTATAACTTCATTTTCAGTTTTGGTATCGCACTATTAGAGTGGGCACACAAAAAAATCATTTTTTATTAGAATATCACCTCAAAGAAAAATAATGACATGTGAGAAACCACCTGATCGGTACAACCCAGCTCTTCAACAGCTACGAGTGCTTGAGCTGCCAGTTCCTTCCCTGCCTCTTTGCTTTTCACCAGTGATTTACAGCAACCAGGGCAGAATTTTGCTGTACCTACAAGATAATTATCTCCAGCAGATAATGACAGTCATATTGCTTCCAGTTAAAAAGTGGACGCTCCGGAGACACACACACACACACAGGGTGCTATTTTGTAATTACTTGCAATTATCTGGCTGTAGGAGGTGGCTTGCTGGAAGACCTCAGCAAGCAGAAGGTAACAGCCAGCGCAGCCTCCTTGCACCCATTGTGATCCCATTATCTCACAGGAGCTCTAAACATCAGCAGCGAGAGGAACACCCTGCACTTTGTTCAATAAGGAATGCTGAGATGGTCCCATCAAGTATGTCTTCTGGGTGATATATCCGTTATAATAATTCAAATCTCAAAATCGAGTCTGACTTGCTGAGCATAAAGGAATGCAAACCCTCTGCTTCTCCCTTTGTAAAGTTGCCCTTTGACTGCGTATTTTCTCCCACTAAGGAGTACACTGTAGACTTAGGTCCCCAAGTAACTGAACAAATCCTCTGCCAGTTACAGCTAAAACTCATTAAAAAAAAAAAAAAAAAAGCTGCTACCACAGTTTCTGGGCAACTGAAATGGTCAGGCCCATCCATGGAAACATTCTACCCACTTGTTTTATTATCTCGTAAACTATATGAACTATATAAACTATTAAACAGACCATTAGCCTGCCCAACAGATGCCGCCTGTTTGTACACACATCCCTCCAGCAAGGAAAGATGCAAGTTCTGTCTCTAACAATAAATGGCTGGTACTTTTTGAAGAACTACATTGATAATGTTACCTTACAAAAGATGTGCAGGGAACCTTGCCATCTCTAACTTCAAGCACAAAGTTTAAGAGTACCTAGGTGATAGACATTTGCAGCGAAAACTAGCCCTGGGCTTCCACAGGTGTAGCACTGAGCAGTTACAAACCCAGCTCAACTACCCTTTTCCACTATTCCTAAGCAAGGCAGCATGGTGAGAGCATCATTTGCCAAAGGTGACTCCTGGCTGAGGAATTGCAAAATTCCAATTTGCAGGACTGAAACCCCGAGGTCACTAGAAAACGTTCCTCCTCACGAGAGCCAAAATGGAGAACCATTTGGGCTTAAATTCCCATACATCTGGAAACGAACCAGCTCAGGTAATAAAACACTTCATTGCTTAGGCAGTGAAAAAGCAAAGCTGCGCACTGGTAATGACAGTACATCGAGAGAAAGCTGATAGCTCTTCTATCACATTTGTCAGGCAAGTATTCAGATGCCTGCTTTCGTGACACTTCAAAACAAAGCTTCATTTTTCTAAGACGAGAAACTAACCAAATTCAATACTTGTATGTTACTTGCTCTCCTTGCTAAGCTGGGTGTAGCCTTACCAAACACCCGAGCAATGGTTGGCGTTATGCAACCTACCCCTACCCCCAAAAACAAGCTGAAGACAGTATTCAGGGTGTTACCCAGCTGCAGCTTGAGAAACAAGTTACCTAGGGAAGTTCCTTCAATAAATCTATGCAGCAGAGCTGTGCCTCTTTCCATACGAAGTTTATGCACAGCCCAGTGTGTTCAGGGACATGGTAAGTAATAAAGAACAAGAATTACTTTCACAACCCAGCGTTACATGCACCTACCATTAATTCTTACTCAGCATGTGCTGGACATGCCTAGCATGGAAGGGAAGCTGGACAAAACTATCAGCTTCATAACATGTCACGGGTGAAAGAACAGACACTAGGGACAAAAATTACATTCCTATAGTCAAGTGCATTTGAGAACTAGGCAAAGACTGAAAAATATAAGGGCTTAGTACATTTATTAGTAACTGCTGGCATGTAACGTAGAATATGCTACAATCTTCATATACAAAGAATTCATGGTAATTACTGGCCAAGCATTGCAAAGCACAGGTTAAATGGAAGGAAGCTGAAGCAGCATGCATATTGCCTCCCCATGTTTATTACTGTTCTGAGCATGTAAATCCATCTCATACTCGTCCGACCAACCTGTTTTCAGTCCTATCTAAGTGCTACAAGGACCAAGCTTAAGGATTTAGAAAAGGACTAGACTGGCAGCTGTTTGCAAGTGATAGGAGGCAACTCCAAGCGACAATTCCCTCCCTGCTCAGGGCTTAATTCCACTCAACTATAAGCAAAGTCCCCAAGCAAACCACCCAATTTTCATCTATTACTGCAAAGGAAATGGCAGATGCGTATGGAACAAGTCATACTTCTGACGCTCCTTTTTCTCCTGAAGGGGCCATGAAGGCAAATGAATAATCTAATGTGACCCATTTGGTTATGGCATTCCCTGTGCCTTCACTTGCTCATAGAATCACTGTACCGATAACAAAGCACCACTTAATTTTCAAGCCAGCTGGCCAGTAACCTTCCCTTCCAGGTCTAGGTTTCATTACCTCTCTTCGTTTTTTTCCTATTTGTACCTTACCTTTCACAGCACCAGCAGATGCTACTACGACAACAGCATGTTGCATACCCCAAGAGGTACAACCAGGCCGTTAGACCACATGCTGACAGTCCCTACAGCTTTGACTGCATAACATCTGTTCTTAGCTAGAAACATTTCACATCCAGTTCCAGCTCAGAAGGACTATCAGGTGATTATTACAACCTATGTCAACTTGACTAGAAGCAAACCTTAAGTAGGGCAAAACCCCTTCTTAATCTGTGTCTGATACTAGGCAGATTGTGCTCAGTTCCACATCCTTCAACTGTAACACAGAAATGCAGTTACCTTTACAGCTCTACTCTGGACTAATCATGAATCAGTACTGTGAAGATCAAACCTTTAACATGCACATAGATTGAGTGCAGAAGGTTTCATTCAGATATAAGGAACTGTAAATGTTACTCTGCAGTAAGCCAGCCTGTAAAACTGACTCCTAGTACTTTTACTGCAGAGACAGAATGGCAGTTTAAATG
>NW_008824008.1:23657-30650 GCF_000699105.1 Pygoscelis adeliae
CCCCACTGCTGCTGCTGCTGGTACTGTTCCTTTGACATGGCTACTTTTATTTCACACTGGAAACAGAAAGTTAAAGTCAGATCCAATTAGCAAAGATAACCCCCAAAAACCATTTCTTAAACTTACAGAACACTAAGCAGAAAATAGGATTTGGTCACCCTGGTGCTCTCCCTGAAAAAAAATGGATAGCTTATACTCTCCAACTTGAAAATAGTTGTAAGACACTGGCGTTATAAAAACATTTCAAGTTTCCTAATTTTCTGCCAGTAGAACCAATTCTGAAAAGAATGCTCGTTTCTTTGTATGTCTTTCTGTTCTCCCTTTGAAATAGACCTCTAAGGTCTATTTATCTGGGAAAAGTGAAATAAAATCTGAGTTACAAAAGTATGGTGAACATTTTTACTCAACTGTTCTGAAGCTTCCGCTACATATTCATCTAATGAAGAAGAGGCCAGCTACAATTCGAGTTTTTGTTACTAGGTTGTATTTCAACCAGGTTTCTGAAAGGAATGTAGCTTCCAACAGGAAAGCCTAACTTCCCATTTCATTTCAGTTTTGGAAGCACTCTTAAGATAAATTGATGTTTTGCTTAAAACAACAAAGTATTTCCATATTAAACACACAAAGATCCAGCTACCAGGAAAACATGGTGCAGCCTGATACAGCGGATCAGTGACACAGCACTCTGACCACGCAGGTAGAGAATGTGGGAGCTTCACAATGAACAAATACGCTGCGGCCCAGCCATTTCCCCACAGGGGGTGCAATACAAAACCTCACCAGAAATCCCCTCAACTCAGAAGTTAAGATTACAGTAACCTATTCCTAGCACCTATATAAATACTTCATAGGCATAATGCCTACATGTGAGAAATAATGGTTACAGGTACTTTCAGACTATTATCCCCAAACAGATGCAACTGATAATGTAATTCCCTCTATTGTCATTGTTCAGTTTCTCTAGGAAAAACTCCACCTACTTTACTAAGCCCAACATTGTGGTATTTCTTTTCCATTATTTTCTTCACTGGTTCCTCCTCCTTGAAAGTAATGAAGCAAAATCCACGCCTCTTGTTAGTTTTGTTGTCCATGGGGAGCTCTATCGATTCAACCTGGTAGAAGACACGGATTTTATCTTTTATCCTGCCATTCATGTCACTTAAAAATGTTTCTAAGAGGTTGTATTTGTTAATCAAAATTATTTAGACTTGAATACTATAATGTGCCTCCTTTGTAGGGCTTTGCATCACTACAAACCATCACAAATACCACCTTCACCAGAAATAGCATTCGTAATTGTGTAAAAGATTTTTTTCCTCTAACTCATAGTTTCATTTGCCCGTTCAGGAACTCATACAAAATATGGCGCACAAAGGATATTTTAGTTGTGCTGGATAAATAGCTTCAGTTTGACTTTCAGTTTTAACTCAGTTAAGACTGAAGTAACTAGGTGTTTCAAACCTTGAGCAGACCTAAACCTTCAAGTTTTGTATGAAAAAGATGTAGCTTTGTGCAAGTGCATAGTTCTGTTCATCCACAACGCTGCTAAAATTTTATGTTAAACAGAACAAATTTTACACCTGACTACAAACACAGAGTAAGGTTCTCCTTACATATGGCACACAAAACTTCAGCCTAGACAAACAGCAGTTAAAGTCTATAGTCCAGAATGAACTGTCTGTAAGGTAGTAAGATGGCAGGTATTTCACAACAGAATTCCCTGACAACAGAGTTGTCATGACCTGATGCTGGCAACATCTGAGAACTAATAGGATAGCAGCAGCTGTACCAAGCTCATACAAGGCCAGCTTTTAAGGACTGCAGTGATATTTCGTTCATCTGCACCACCAAAAACTGGGGACAGAGAGAGACAGAGACTACAGTTGCACAGAATTTAGGTAAACTATCTGAATCTGTGCCATAGCAGATAAGATGGGGTGGATGAAGAGCATCTCACCCAACTGACCAAAGCAGCATGCTCAAAAACGTTGCCTCCCATGCCTGTCCCAGTCAAGACTGTCAGACATCCCATGAATCAGTTCCTGACTGACTTATTCCAGCTCCTCCTCCTTCCATTAACCCAGTTTATGCAACTCAAAGCCTGTAATTAGTACCCTTATTAAAATTCTGACTACTAAGACACATGGAGCTACACTGGCCATTAAGCTTACAGTAGCGTCCACACAAGTTGCATTTGGGGGCTGCTTTTTATTACTAAATTTGTGAAGACAGAACAAGTCCTATAAGTATAAGCAGTTTATTTCACCACATACCTCACCAAAACCTCCAAAATATTCCCTTATTTTCTCCTCAGGAGTGTCTGGAGATAAGCCCCCAACAAAAATCTTTTTAACAGGTTCTTTTGTTTTCATGGCTTTAGCTCTTTTTGGATCAATGACCTTTCCATTCAGCTTATGTTCTTTCTGGTCCATGACCTGTGGAAAATTAAAACACAATCTTACTCGTGGTTCAAGCTAAACATTTCACTGATGTTTCGAGCAAGGCCCAGTTATTTTATACTTAGTTTTTGTTAATGCTATTGCTTCAATTTCAATACTCTGATTACAGCAATAATTTGTTGCACAAAACTAAACAGTTACATGATTTTGATCACTATCCAACATAGACAGTTCTGACAAAGCCTTTCAAGAGTCACCTGGTGCCATGTATCACCCAAGGGAGGCAAGAGTGTAACATTTCTCAGAAAGTACGCTACAATCCCATCCTCAAACCTCATGAAGTAAAGAATCTGTACTTTAGATAACCAAAGGTCAGTGAAGATGGAAACTTTTCAGTGTGCTATGTCAACAGCATTTTAGAAAGGTTAACAACTTATTTTTGCTTGGATAAAGCCCAAATCCATCAAAGCCACTGGCTCTACTCTAGGGATTCACATTGCAGCTCTGGAATGCAAAGACTTGAAGTTCTTTGTAAATTACTGCTTTCACAGTAGTAGGCAGCAGATATTTATATACAGTATTTTTAAAGTGCTCAAGTCCAGTGGCTTGCAGTACACTCCCCTGTAAGTACCCAAAGCCATAGTTTGGGCATCACTGCTCGTCCTGGCCACTGCATCATGAGTAAGAGGTTTAGGAAAAAAGCATTTCAATAAGCATCTTAAATATGTATCCCAGAATCATCTTTAACAGATCACATACAAACACCTATGCATACAATAATTTTAGTGCTGTATCTTTGCTATCTAAAATTGAACATGTTGTTTCATTACATTAATACTACCTTATCTACGCTCTCTGATTCTTTGAAGAGTACAAAGCCGAAACCTCTCGATCGCCCAGTGATGGGATCTAACTTCAGAGTGCAGTCTACAACTTCACCAAATTTAGAGAAATAGTCCTTCAGATCTTTCTTTGTAGTGTCCCAGCTAAGGCCGCCGATAAACATTTTCCTGTTAAGACAAGATGATTAATCTGTTAATGTGTCTTACCCAAAATCCTGTACTGTCAACCTTTATGAACTTAGTTACCTAATAAAAGGAATAGCAGAATTTTATCAGTGACACTACACACAGGCTTGCACTTTTTGAGAGCTTGCTTAAATGATCCTGGCTAGATTAGATAAAGACTTACATGTACACAAAAGTTTTGCAGCATCTTCTGCTGCAGTTGCTTACTCTGCTATCCCAAGAAACTACAAAGAGTGACAAAAAGATATTTTACTACTTCCTTCCATCCCCACCACAGGCTTAATTCCATTTACTTATCTGCGGAGCCTCCACAGAACTGCTGACGAAACAAACACAGGCAGAATAGATTTATAAGGCAGTGCAGTTAAACAGAAGCATTTATGTACTAGTCTGGACTGGACATATGCCAATATTAGTAAATGAAAACAAATAAAGAAAGTTTAGTCAAGTCCCCTTCCCCAGAAAGCAGTAAAAAAGCAAAGTACTGGATGGTCAAAACTTATCTTTCCTCCCAAAAACATGATATAAACACCTGGTATAATCCAATACAATCATGGTAACATCTTCCCAATATACCACCTACAGGACCAGTGTTGCTGGGCAAATGTGTACAGCACATAACTCTGATCATGACTTGTATTTTCAAAAGCACACTGGAAGCTTGGAATCAAATCATGACCATCCCATCTCATCAGTAAGCCACACACAAAAAAAAAATCAAACCCAAGAAAAAGCAAGAACTGCTGTCTCTCAAGAGGAAACACATCATGATTTCATCAACTAAAAATCAAGCCAATACACACACAAATGAAACATTCCTAGTTATCAGGCGTAGGGCTTATGCACCCATTCAAAAGAGGATTTGAATTGAGATGATCTCTTCTAATACTGATAAAGAAGATCTTACAGCGGGCTCAAAACAAAAAGTATGATCCATTATGATCTATAAAAACGCTTTCTACAAAGCTTTGTCCATTTTCACTGTACCAACTTATTCCACAGTCACACACACAGTTATCAGAAAACCTGAAAAACCACTGTAGCATGTTTCCAACTCCTCCACTTTGCACACACATACAAATATTTCTGCCAATCGTGTACAATCACGTTGTACTTCCACAAGTCAAACTCTTTAAAATCAGAAGCTGCTCATGTGAGCTAACTTGGTTGAATTGGCTGTGCTCTTACAGAATTAAGAGCAGCATTCAGCTTCTGACAAACATATCCAACCCCCATACAGATGAGGGGGTTCAGGAGCTTCAGATGTTTCTATAAAAAGTCTTGATGTCTATAAACAGGAGCACCGATTCCCAATCCCTTTATCCACTTTTCCCATTAGTTCCAGATCTCTCTTCAACAAAGCACCAAAAGCCCTTTCTAGTGTGACATCTTATTGTCTTCAGGACCAATATGGAAGAAATGGTCCACACTGGTGGAGGCTCCACAGCAGCCTCATACCAGTACGGATAGTAATTCAAAGGATGCTTTGTGTCCTTGTGTTCATCCATCATTAAGGTTCCTTTTTGTTTGTTTGCTTTGTGGGTTTTTTTTAAGCAGCAAAACAGAACACATACAGAGGATGCATCATCATATTTCTGACACACAGGGGATAGTGATAGTCTAGCAGTTACTATCAAACATACATTTGCTATGTGACATACAAAACACCTGTTTTACAGTTATCAACAAACCATTAACATAAACATACAAAACCTGTTTTATGGTTATTAACAAAGAATCAACATTAACATACAGAACCCTGCTTTATATCACTAAGCACATGACAGACCAAGAACACGAGTTTGAAACTAACAGCCCTCTGAAGGATTTTCTTCCCACCATGCAGTAACTGCATCTGTGAGTCCAGTTACAGAGCGGCAAAACACGACTGCTTCAGCTTGCCACTACAGAAGTTGACAAACTACTGCTCCACTGCAAAACTGAGGTCAGATCAAGGCTACGACACAAACTTGAGCACAACAAACAATTAAGGTACAATGTCACAGTGCTGTCAAAAGCTTGTAGAATATGTACATTTCCCAAACCACAGTTTGGCTGGTGTAAGCCACATCAGCACATACAGTTTTCCAAAATAAGTTACCAGAAGTGTACTGGGAAAGCTTTAAAACTTCAGACTTAGCTAAACAGAGCATAAACATCACCACGACTAGTGTCTTTGGCTTTCCTCCAACAGGCTAGTCAGGAAGTTGCCTGGCAGTTGCCAACATGTGGATTTCTCAAGTCCACAGTTGCCACCAAGGAGATCTGAGGGTACAAGAACCTGCGGACTGTTTTTTCCTGAAGACACTGTCTCTAATTCCTAATGCAAAGGAAACACCAATGTACCCGCATCCAGTGGCTACCAAGGATGTGCTGTTTTCCCTCTACTACCTAGAGAGCTGTCAAAACATTATTGCCTGTACAGTATTACCCATAAGAACTGACAGGTCAAAAAAACGACTGAACTAAACTACAAGTCAATGTATGCTACATGTAATCACTGCCCAATGTCACTGCACCACTCAGTGACAACTTTTTCTAGGCTGTGTTGACTCAGAAGACAGGCTTCCTCATGAAAACCCTTTAATAGGTGTGTATTCAAGGGCAAAAAGTAAAAGAAATATGCAAACTGCAAAGGTACTTAAAGCCATTAAGAGCAGGTAAGAACGGAGAAAAACATTCTAAGTTTTCACTAACCCTAGCAAAACACTCAGAAAAGGTTCCTGTTCTCTCTCCTTGCTCTCAGCAACATCCCAGGTTATTACAGAAGTAGGAAGACACTCGGGAAGGTTTCCCAGCAAGTCTCTACAGGACACAGTAGCTAGTGTTCCTTTATGCAGTTTATTTTCTGCCTTGATCAAGAACAGACCTGCAGCTTGAGTTTCTTATTGGTCTGACACGAGACAGCATCCAGCAGCAGCCTGTCCTGTAACTAGAGTTATTATACATGAATTTCACCCGCTATATGAAAGCGACACTGCCCCGTGCCAAGCATCAGGCAGAGAAGATTAAAAGCTACCTTCATTCTTAAGCTATCACCTAAATCAACCTTCCTCACAGCAAGTTTCATGAGAAGAGGAGGAATGGTTTAGCGCAGGAAGAAGTCAAGGTGCCTCATGCCTCTCACTGACACACAACTGACATACTAGTTATGTTTGCAACATAGGGCAACACTAAGTGATCGCAACCTGAGCATTCAGCTACACTGAGTTACAGTCCTTAACACATGCGCTGCACATTAGCTTTTAGAAAAGACATCCTCAAAAAAAAAAAGTTTGTAGTTTGGCACACACCACACCAGATGCACACCTCAGGACCAGTCACCACCAACTGCCGCGAGACTTGGGTTGACAGGGGCATGAAACTTTCCCTGCTCGACAGCAGCATTTGGAACTCCTGACAGTGCTGCTCCCGCTAATTTTGAAACCAACTCAGAGCACGGTATAACCCCCGACTCCCTGCAATGCTTAAGAGCAAACCAGCTACCGACCCGGCTGCACTTGCCAAGAGCACGCAAGGCCCCCGAGTCGCCTTTAGGTTTACAGCCTCCAGGTGAGCCGCCAGCT
>NW_008824008.1:31432-37044 GCF_000699105.1 Pygoscelis adeliae
ACCTCCTCCCGGGGAGACGGCGCGGGGGGTGCGCCGTTCCCGGAGCAGTTGGAGCCGTCGGTTGGTAACCGTTGCCTGTGAGCGCCGCGCCGCAACTCGGGCGGCCTGCCGCTAACCGCAGCACTTTTGCGTGTTTCGTGTGGCCGCTGCGGAGCAGCTTTCCAAGCGGCAGCTGCCGGGCACCTGCCTGACGCGACTCTCCGAGCCTTGCGGGGACCCGAGCCTGCAGGGCCGGCCTGCACTGAGCTCCTGGGCATCTCGCAACCTGTGGATGCTCTTGAAGAAACCTATGGACGCCCCCTGGAGCATCCAGTGCCTGTAGGTGCCGAAATGAAGCTTTTAACAACAAAAAAAAACCAACCCAAAAAAACCCGCTTTTAAATTTGAGACACAAATTGCTACAGGATGAAATAAAACTTGACACTTGGACAATTAACAAACAAGTGTAATAGCAAGGCCGTGTCCTAGTGGCAGAAGTAAAGCAGTGCTTGCAGCCACCCGGAGGCACTGCTGGCAAGGACAGCTTCTGCATCCAGCTGCACTCTTGGAAAAGTTGGGAGTACAAAGTCACATACCACTGTGGTTTCTCCCAGCGGCCATGTGCTGTTTCTTTAGTTTGTAGCCAGCAATGAAACGAGTCTTCTCTCATCCAATCTAATTGCTAAGGTGACAGGAACCTCCCCAGATCTAGCAACTGCTTAACCCATAGTAGTTATGGTATGCAGCTCTTCTGTATGACAGAAGAAAATAAAATACCCAGCTGCCTGAGAGACAAATAAACACTGAAATTATGGTTTGGAAACTTTTAAAGAAACCTCTACCCAGACTACCCCCTTTAAAAGTTTGCAAGACCAGTCTTCCCTGTGAATTAGCTACTCACATCTCACTTTAACAAGCAAGGTTTATTTTTGATGCATGACTAGATACTTGTGCTGAGAAAAAAAAAACCTTAAGGCAGACTGCTGCAACCCTTTGGCCTCAGGCAGAATCTGTATGCTCACTTACCCATCCCAGCTGCTCTCCTATTCGGAAAACCTGCTAGTTAAAGCAGTTTCCCTTCTCCGGCAATCATTCATTCAGGCTTTTGTTATGTTGCTTGCGAATATACACAAGATAGGAAACCTGTTTTCTGGTCCAGTTGAGTCCAGGACAGGATCTAACTTGAAGGAACAGATCCCAACTTGTACAGAAATTACTTGCTGACCCAAAAGTTCAGGAACTTCTAATCTGCTTGGAACTGGAATAGACAGGGAGCAATTGCTCTAGGGAAGTAATTAAATTCTATCCTTGAGTATTCTAGAACCTAAGTGCTTGAAAAACCTTGAAAGGCGATACAGATGTCACCCTCCAACCCCTCAAGCAGTGCTGAGCTAGCAGCATAAAAAACATGCTGCAGTAGTTCTAGATCCCTCCCTTGACATGTATGAAATTGGCAGTATTGTGCCACAGACCACCACTCCCTTTTCTGCAGCTGGCAGGAACCAACTCTGCCATCTCCCACAGTGATGCTAAACTCGAGGCACTGTGTGCTCTCTTAAGACAGGTCAGGAAAAGGAGTGGATTGTGCTGACCTGTATACACAATAACCTTGTCTTGAGCCATTTATGATCTCCAGAAAGGTACCTGCCCTTCTATAGTAGTTATAGCACTGTAAGCTAGCTGACAGCCAACAGCAAGACTACACATTCACTTAAGTAAGCATTTATTAGAGAATCCTTTAAGATGAAATTATACAAATAAAGTTTGTATAAACACAAGTCCACATTGTGTCATAACATGAATGGCAAAAAGAAAAGTAAAAACCATAAAAGAAAACTAGTCGGCCGCTATGTACAGTTGGACACAGTTGTGTCATACACTAAAAGTCTTTTACAAAATAGTCATTTCCTCTCACGAAGACCACCCTCCATTCACTCACGATGCGCTGCAAGATGGCTTTGTTGCAGTATCTCTACCTAAAAAATCAAGACAAAATGTATGTCAGATCTGTGCAAGTTACTACAAGAATCGTTAAAAGGTCCATTTTCATGAACTGCTTTAAGTCTTCTATATATTCCTTTCTTCACTGTTAAAGATCATATGCATATTCATTAAGGTAACACAAGAGGATTTGTTACCTATCAGTAATTTATCTTCCCAAATATAGCCATTTAGCCCATTTAGGAAGCTGTTCCAGAACACACATCTGATTTAGACTATTAATCAGGTTCTGGATCAGGTTTTTTTTCCACTGGAAACACTGCCAAAAGTGTTTCCAATTATTTGTTTATCCATCTAAACGACTGCTGTGCAAACACAAGTCAGGTCGATTTAGTTCAAACAGTCCACGTGCATATGATCTTTAATGTTTTTCCAGATTTAAAAGTTCGTTTTGGTTTGCAGATTTCACTATTAGCTATAAAAAGAAAAAAAGCAAGCATTAAATCTTAAACAATGCACACTTAAAATGAGGTTCCACAATTGAAATACAACACTAAACAGAAGACCAAATGATTAAGCTGTAAAGGCATTTATGTACTTTAACTCCTGTAAAAAACCATTTAAGTTAAGACACTTAATCTCCAAAAAGATTAAAAAAAGAAGCCAAAGTCTGAAGTTTTCCACTTTAATCTTTACGCTGGTACATGAAGTTGGAAGAGACCATACCACAGGACAGCGTTTTCTGGTGTATGCCTTGCGCTCTGCCTGCAACGTGCGACCCCAGAGATAGACGTGGTCAGGGTGACACACGGCCTGCAATGAAGTTCCCGCTGGCGGGTACAAACAAGGTATAATGTCAGAGTTAGAAGACAACATTCTTGTTTTCCTTAAGTTGTACCCATTTCAGTACTTTACCTGTTAATACTTCTAATAAGTTTAATTATTCCTCTAGACCACCTGGTACACAACGCAAAACAGAAAAACTCTTATGTTTTTCTGAAGTACTAAAGAAGATAAAGTCACATTTTTACAAAGTTAAAGATCTATAGACACTGTAGGCAAAGCTGGTTTTAAAAAAAAAGTATTTTTAAGTTAACAAAAGCTTAATTAAAGGAAAAGTCATGCTACGCAAGTTTTTACTCTTCATTTGTCTATTGATCTTTAAATTAGATTAGACATACTCAGAGTGGACCTTGTACTCATGTACACACCTGTTTCCTCAAGTACTAGGTACTGCTTTAGTACGGCTGGTAGTTGTTTTGGTGATTGCCGCCACCACGGGATGCCTTTCCATATGTGCTTTGTTGACCTGTAGGTAACATGGGGAAAAAAAACAACCCAGAAGTGTTAAGATTAACATCCGACACTCTGAAGGAGATTGTTCCCATACAGTACACCAACAGGGCTACTCTTTAGAACCATGCGTTATGAGTAAGAGATATTACAGAACAAGTTACTAGAAGAGGCCCCTGTTTAAAGATGCATGCTATTATTATCCAGAATGAGATCAAAACTACTTACCACTGTAATCTGTGTATCCCGGCCCATATCCGTAATTGGGATAGTTGTACCCAGAGTAGTCATATCCTCCATAGCCACTGTAGCTTTGATCACTGTAAGCGCTATTGTAGTTTCCATATCCTTGATCATAGTAGTTATTAAATCCTTGATTCCAGTTTTGGCCCTGACCTGAAACCAAGTATAGCATTTCTAAGTTACAGAACTTATTGTTTCACTCCTCTTGCATGCCACTTCATCGAATTTTCTATGGCAATCTTTCTATGCCAGAACTATTACCTGGAAGAATCCTCTTATCTTCCCAAGAACCCAAGAAAAAAATTTTCTAAAAGGAATTGAGGCATCTCATTTAGATATGAGAGATGTGTCATAAGATCTTACCACCCACAACAACGTTAGAGAAAGACAGCAGGTAGTCCTGCTCATAAAACAGCCAGGAAAAACAAACCACCACAACACTGAAGGCATGCACTAGAGCAGCTCCTGCTGTTTTCCTTTAAGTTCCATTTTGGATCATTAATTGCCTGAACACCAAGTTATACCACAGGATCAGCTTTACTGCATTGTGTTGGTTGTGACTGCTTGACTCTTCAGATGCATTAACATGTAACATAACAGCTGGCTGCTTCTCATCTATTTGCAAGGTATAGCAGAGTGACTGTCCTCCTCTTTAGCAAACAGCTCAGTTTCTCACCTGTGAGCCAACTAACAGTGTATCCCTTCATGTGAAAGGATAACTGCACTATCCATTTAGCTATGCTGTCAACTGTGGGTATACAAAAGTACCCTACACCCAGCTTGCCACTTCACCACTTGAATGCAAGCAGGGCAGGATGAGATTCGTAAGCTTCCAAAAGCAATCACAACCACCAAAATACCATTTATTAACAGGCTACTTTCCACATTCAACTTAAGTATGGGATCTGCATGCAGCCCAAAAGCTGGAATATCTACAAACACCTTAGTGTTTGGTACAGACACTTAAGCATTTACATTAATTTCAACACCTCAAACACTCACCCCGTCCACGCCCCCTTCCACCTCCTCGTCCACCAGCCGCATTGCTTTTTCCTCCTTTCTGCTGCTGCTGCTGTTGCCTGTATACCTCTTTGGGCTGTGCTACTTTGATCTCGCACTGTAAAGACAGAAATTCTTTAACTCATCAAGAATTTGAAGACCATTTTGTGAGTTGCTTTCAGGAAGCCTACAGAGATGGTCTATTTCACATGCTAAGAACAAGAGCTTCCATACCTTGCCTGAACCAATTTGATGGTATCTGCTTTCTAGCAACTTCTTTACTGGCTCTTCGTCTGTGTATGTGATAAAACAGAAGCCCCTCCTTTCATTCGTCTTTGTGTCCATGGGAAGCTCAATGTTTTCAATCTGAAATCAAAAGTACCTATCAATAAAGCATGAAATCTGTAAACAACTTTTTATGCTACCAGAACCATTTGGCAATCCAACATCTATGCTGACTGTTTTTGACAGCTATAAATCAGCCCATCACAACACTATGGAATCATTAACATGCATATAGTTTCAACAATTCCAAGTTTTATGCAAGCCTGAGCCAGCTCTCTCCTCACAAATTCTTTTGTCTTAAAACAGAGGCAACACTGCACTTCAAAACCAGAGCTGCTCTTATATGCAGTTATTGTATACCTCGCCAAAAGCGCCAAAGTACTCCTTAATCTGTTCTTCAGATGTATCTGGACTCAGCCCACCAACAAACACTTTTTTTGGTGGCTCCTTCCCTTTTAGGGCTTTTGCCCTTTTAGGATCTATTAACTTCCCATCCAGTTTGTGTTCCTTCAGTTCCAACACCTAAGAAGCATACAAGGAAACAAAGTCTCAGATCACTACAGTGACACCAGCAGGATTTGTGCCATTGATCCACAAAAAATCCACCCACCTTCTCCACGCTGGCAGCGTCCTTGAAGAGCACGAACCCAAATCCCCTCGACCTCCCAGTGACGGGGTCTGTTTTAATCGTACAATCCACAACCTCGCCAAACCGAGAGAGATACTCTGTCAAGTCTTTCTTGCTGGTGTCCCAGCTGAGGCCTCCAATGAACATTTTCCTGAAACGCAAGAAGTACATAAGAATACACGTAAATACACGCGTGTACACACACACGGCTGGGTGCAAATGCACGAGCGGCACACGGAGCAAG
>NW_008824008.1:38372-42675 GCF_000699105.1 Pygoscelis adeliae
TAACTCTCACAAATCACGGTGAGACTTGTTTGAGTGTATGATCAATTTATTAATTAGCAAGAAGTGGCAATAAGCAAAACAGCGCTGGGTGGCCCGGGAGCCTCTGCTCCACCGACGGCACACACCGGTTGGCAAAGCACATCAGGTTATGTACAGAAAAATCATACATATTCATCAGATTTCTTGGAAAGGTGGTCTTATGGTGATGAGTTTCCGGAATTCATTTACTTAGTCCAAGCATGCGCAGTAAAATTGGGGTTAGGGTCTTTTCACACTCCGGTGGTCGTCCATAGTCTTCCTCACTCTGTTCTCTGGTTGAACTTTGGGCTTCTTTTGTCCATATATAGTCATTGAATTAGCTGATCAGCCCTTTGACTCTGGAATGTTACAAGGGGTCAGTTTGACTAGTTTTCTAAACACTTATCTTGACACAGTCTTCCTGAGTTTTTGTTATCAGTGATTCACACCGGGGGCCTAATGAGCTATCTCAAGGTCTTGTAGATTCTGGTCAGATAAGAATTTACATGTCTCTACTAAATCACTAAAACTATGCAAGTGAAGCTGAGAAATATCACAGCAAGGTTTTAGTCGGGGATTGTCAGGGATTTAACCCTTTCATTTCCCCCATTTCTCTAAAATTTGTAAATTCCTTTATAAATATTCTGAGTTATCATATTTCATTCAGTTTTCTTAGCTTATACCACAACTTTTTCCGTAGGTTTGTTAATAAAATCAATATAAAAATACATATAATTTTACCGATTGCCTGCCTCTTTGGTGGGCAGGGGAACAGGGAACTATTCAGATCCAGGGCAGTTCAGTACATGATTTTTTTCATGGACATAGAGCAGTTAGAGTGCTGTCAGCCTCATTTAGGAAAAGCCCTTGAGCATCACTGTTGCTCAGGTGGCTGGAGCTACAGCACCTCACCCGAGATTGCAGAGCCTGAAGTACTCTTTCGGGGTTATCCGCTGCCTTTTTCCTTCAAAAGGGTGGTAGAGTCAGATGCCTCCGGTGTCACCAGAGATGTATGTCCTTCCTCCAGCATGCACAGGACCAGTACAGGGGGAGGGTAGCACAGAGCGCATCAAGTGTACATGAGGAGGAGTGTACTAACAGCGAATATGTGTGAGTGGCTTCCCTTGCGTAGGAGAAGGCTCAAGACTATTGAAAATGTTGGTTTAGGTGCCGAAGCCAGGGGACCAGGAAGTCTGTGAGGCCAGTAGGAGGCATCGGGACAAATGCTGTAAATATGCTATTAAAATTTGCAGTTCTCCAACTGCAGCAGGTCCCTCCTCTCCGAGATATTTTGGTCCCTAACCAGGCTCGTGTGCTTCACAGGAGGGAGCAATTTGCTTGTATTTAAGACACCGAATGGAATTATCCCTGCTCCTGCCATTAACCTATATTTCTTCATGAGACATTATAGCTTTTGGTGGATCTTTTTTGCTGGTAGTTTACAAAGGTGCTTCATCACCACATGATGCGCAGAGGCATGAAGGCTCTTGCCAGGCTTTCTAGGTGCTTCTGCTAACACAGTTTAACGGATGAACAACATGACCTACATCTCCTGTCCATGTTCTTCCAGTGCTCTTGAAGAAACTTAGGTCTAGATGGCATTACAGCTGCCTCCCTCCCCTTGATATCTTACAATTTAAACAGTTTGAACAGCTCCAATTTCTTATTAAACATCTAAGAAAGCAACGAAGTTGGTTATATGCACCTTGAATCAATTTTGCTGTCATGCAAATAACATGCAATACGCCTGAGATGGTTTCCTACCCAAAGCAGGGAGGCCAAATGAGTTACGGTTCTCAGTAAAACTCAGTTTGCTGGAAATCCTGAAAAAGCTTGAAACAAGTTATTTCAGTTGGACTTTCAGTTAACCTCCATATTTTCTGTTTTCCTTTAAAAGGTCTGCTGCTGGTTCTGCAGGCATTTTATTCTTTAATATTAAAGGATTTTATTTAGTCCTTTCTTTAGCATTAGAGTTATTTAGAATTATTGAGTATGCAAAGTAAGGAAATAGAATGAGCCAGTTGATGGGTGGATTAAGGAAAGATACCAGAAAAGAGAATATTAGGTGGCGCCTAGCTAGAGGTCACCAAGTTTTCACTTTTGCTGGGTCCACCCTGGCAGAGAAAAGTAGATGGTAGGGGAGAGATGTAATTTGATAAACTACATCCCCCAGGATTTGCCAGATCTCCTGTAAAAGAGCAGATTGTCACTGAACTTCGTGACAGTTTGCATGGACATTGAGAGGAAAATTGACCCTAGCATGCTAATCACAGCATGCTACATGGGTGTCTACTGACAGTAAAAATACCACCCTTTCTATACTGGGTTTAACATTGCTGTGAGCAGTTGCGAAGGCTTAGGAGAGCTGTCAAGCTGTGTTTGCTGACAGCTGTTTCTCCATCCTGCCAAGCTGTGTTGGGGCAGCCACATCTGGGGCTGGACGTCGCCGAGGAGCCCGGCTGTCCGGTGGGGTGATAGTGCCCATCTCCCTGGCACGCACGGGAGATGGACAGAGCGATGGGAGCCGTGCACAGGCAGGCTCGGGTCTCCTGCTAGCCAAGCTAAAAGAGAAGCAGGTGCACTTACAAAGGTGAGTAACAGCTCCAGTTAAACCTATTCAAGAGTTTGCAGCCATCAACTTTTGCTGAAAGATGAAGTCTTGGAGATGGAGGTATTTCGCTGCAGGATGCATGTAGTCTTTCTTCCACACAAACTCATGGCCTTTTAAACTTAGTACATCACTGCCTGGGATCACTCCTGACATCCATAAACCGTCTGTCCCACTGGCTGTCCACCACTCCAGCTGTCACTTGGGTGTCCCCTCTTGGACCACAGACTGATGCATTTGCCAATGGGCCAAGGCTTTTACCCTTTTAAAATCCACTGAATCACGAAATACACTGTGCTTTCAGAGCCTCTGTGGAAGTTTTTCTTTGCCAGCACAAGAGCAAACACTGCTTTTGGAAAGCAACTGGGACCTTTTGACATCTGAGTTGTAAGGGAAGTTAAACCAAGTCAATGGGTCGGTTGCATTTCCCAGTGGATAGTCTTTAATTTCCTCCATGATTTAAAAGATAGTTTGAAAGCAGCTAAGCTCAAATAAAGGAAATGAGAGAGTAACTGGCAGTGTTACAAGGCTGTTGATTTCCCTAGACAAGTTTGTGGTAATTTTCTAGGCATTTAAGAGATTTTCCTTTCTCCTAAATTTACATTGTTTTTAAAATATACAATGTGGAAAACACAGTATTGTAGTAATAGAAAATCCTGCAGTTCTGCCACCACATCATGCTCTCAGGACCACCGTTTTCTTAATTCAGTAACAAGTTAAAGGTGACATACAGTAAGGAGAAAAATATCACTGGCCATTTTTTGAGGAGAGATGAGCTCAGATTAGTTTCCTCCCATCTCCTCCCCATCCCAAATTTTTCCCAGTTAAGAAAAGCCTCTGTACCCGAAGGAAGGAGCTTCCTGCCCTTCCTCTTGTCCTGAGGCTCTTCCTGTACCCAGAGATGCCGTCGTGGCAGCCACTTGTGGCTTCTCAGTTGTGAAACACCACTAATGAGAGCAATTTGTAATTATTTCTGGTTGCCCTTGGGATCTCCTGGAAGGTTTGTAATTCTCCCGTGGCACTTTTCCCTAACCCTGTTTCATTTCATTTGCAAGACTGTCCTATGGAGCTCAGTGTCACTGGACTAGACTTTTCTTTTTAAAAAGGTCCTCTAGCTCTGGTGAGAAGTTGTGATGTGTTTTCAGAATGACCTTTGTTAAGACAAGTGCCCCATTAAAAATAGAGTAGTATAACTTGTCAGTTCAGAGTACATACACAGTCAGCCTTGTACTCAGCTGATGGGAACTTGGGGTCATGTCTGCCATTTGAGACATTTTTTGGCAAGTCCAGGAAAAGTTATCACCCTCCTTCCCATCCTGGTATTTAAAAGTTGCAGCTACATAAGCATTTGTGCAAAAAATCCATGTGCACTAATCTTGGCCCAGGGTTGACTCTGGCCTGCAACCAGGCAGACAGCCTTGGCAGGCAGCTTCACAAGCTGCAGTACTGTAGGGGAAGCTCCAGCAGGGAAACTAACCATACACGCCAGCATGTGCAAATGGTTGCTTTAAAAGCAAGTCATAGAATCATTAAGGTTGGAAAAGACCGCTAAGATCATCGAGTCCAACCGTCAACCCAACACCACTATGCCCACTAAACCATGTCCCTAAGTGCCTCATCTACACATCTTTTGAATACTTCCAGGGATGGTGACTCAACCACTTCCCTGGGCAGCCT
>NW_008824008.1:43225-46662 GCF_000699105.1 Pygoscelis adeliae
CTGTCAACCAGCACCCCCAGGTCCTTTTCCGCCAGGCAGCTTTCCAGCCACTCTTCCCCAAGCCTGTAGCGTTGCGTAGGGTTGTGGCCGAAGTGCAGGACCTGGCACTTGGCCTTGTTGAATCTCATACAGTTGGCCTCGGCCCATCGATCCAGCCTGTCCAGGTCCCTCTGCAGAGCCTTCCTACCCTCGAGCAGATCAGCACTTGTGCCCAACTTGGTGTGATCTGCAAACTTACTGAGGGTGCACTTGATCCCCTCATCCAGATCATTGATAAAGATATTGAACAAGACTGGCCCCAAAACTGAGCCCTGGGGAACACCGCTCGTGACCGGCCGCCAACTGGATTGAACTCCATTCACCACAACTCTCTGGTCAGCCTTAGCTCTGCCAGGTTAAATGAGCTGCCTGTTTTTCTTGTGTGCTGCCAGGAGACTTTGTTCCCTTACATCAAAGACAACGTGAAGGAGTATCTGCGTGCTCACTGGGAGGAGGAGGAGTGCCAGCGGGACGTGGGACTTCTGAGAAAACAGGTTAAGTAATGGAGCTACACTGTGTCTCTCCGTGTTTTCACGGCGTGCCTGAGATTTCAGGTCACTTGGACTCCCCCAGTCACCCAACACGAGCCCATACCTCTCTTTGCCCGCCCCCCAGAGGCTGGTTGCCTTGACAGGCTGATTCTCCCCCACCCAAAGTCTGGGATTGTGCTTGGGGAAGGGCTGGTGCTTGGTAGGCAGCAGCTCAGCTGTTCCCCTCAGCTCACCTTGATCTTCACGGCCCCCAAGCGGGCGTTGAACCATGGCTTTTCAGCTTTGTGCCTGCACTGTGCCCTTCTCTTGCTGAATTCCCCGCTTGCAGCTTCCAGGTGCCTGTTTGGGAAGCAGCGTGGAGGGATAGCAGAGTACTTGTCCTGCACAGCGCAGCGTATCCTGCCTCTGTGCAGGGACATGGCATCAATTTGAGACCTGTGGCTGTCTGAAGCTAAAAAACAGATGCATTTGCTTCTTTGCCTTAATTTCAGTAATTAAATACTTAAGCAAGTATAATTCTCATTAGAGTATTTACAATACAGCTACAGTAATGCTAATTGTTGGGTTTGGAAAGTACAATCCAAGCAAGTGTTTCTAGACACTACTGAATTCTGAATTTCCCATTGAGAAAAGCATTCAAACAATGTTGTAACCCTTCCTTGTGAAGAGCAGTTTGAGCTGCGTCCTGCACAGAGGTGCATTGATGCAGGTGTTAGACCCCTTTCCTAAATTGAGATATTGAGACCGCTCTACCTCTTCCCTCACCTCTTTTTGTCA
This sequence comes from Pygoscelis adeliae, assembly GCF_000699105.1. NCBI lineage: Eukaryota > Metazoa > Chordata > Aves > Sphenisciformes > Spheniscidae > Pygoscelis > Pygoscelis adeliae. The sequence goes on from NW_008824008.1 coordinate 44,533, forward strand.
TGGATGATTTCCAGGCTCAGGAGGACTCCAGCTTGGATGGGGCCGTGCTGATCCCTTTGGAGAGCGGAAGTGGGGAAGAGGAGCTAGAGCGGGTCATTCAGGCGGTCGTAGACAACGTGCACTGGCAGATGTCTCTGGACAGGAAGACCACGGCACTGAAGCAGCTGCAGGGTCACATGTGGAGGGCAGCCTATGCAACAGGGCACGTCAAAGGAGAGTGAGTAATTGTGTGTGTGTGTGAGTAATTGTGTGGCCCTTTCCCTGGGGAAGGTATGGGGTGCATCTTTCCTAGACGTCTGTTAGCAGAATAGCTGCATAAGCTATTCCTAGAAACAGCCCCATGTACAAATGCAAATAGAATTACTACCTTGGTAGAGAAGCCAATATGTTTACGTTCAGTCGTGGCTTAAGCCAGGGCACTGCTGTCGTGGAACCAACTGCAGACACTTCATTTCAAACTTGATCATGCAGTGAAACACAAATTCATTGAGCTTGATATTTGGATCTAGGGAACCAAAAGCTTACAGTAACCTTGGGACTGACCAAATTGTCTCAGTCCCCACTGGGAAGATGACAAGTGGGTGAGAGTGTTTCTCCTTAAGAAATAATTTGCAGGTTCATGCTGGGTAACAGCCAGTTCTCCAGCTACCTGGGCAGGGTCTGTAAAGGAGATGGGGTCTGAGAAACAGAACAAGGTAATGGAGGTGTGACACAGGGCAATTCTGCTCCCATGACTGGCGGAACATTCATCTGGGACAACTATCTTCTGCATTAAAAAATCAGAAAGTGTCTCAATATTTCTCTACAGAGATTTCTTGGTAAACCAAGAGACTGAGGCACAGGTATGAACTTCTTACAGTTCTCCATCTTGCATTTTTTTATCCCTGAATTGCACTCACATTTTGGGACAAGCCTAAACAAGCCGGGGTTGCAGTTGTTTCAGTTGTTTCCTCCTGCTTTGTCTCTTACCTGAGCGTTTCCTGCCTTTCCACTTCTTTTTGTCTTCAGGCTCCTCTTTATATTTCAGCCACAACACAAGGGTGCGTAAGTAAGGGACAACTGGAATTAAGCCTGATCTTATTTAGGTCAAGAGATACTTGGTTAAACTATGCATTTCAAGTTCCTAAGGAAGTAAAACAAACCCTTAAGTTCACAAAGTGTTTTGCCAAAGGAAGAACGAGGAAGAAGAAAAAGAGCTCACAGAAAAATGTAAACATCCACCAGAGAAGGCAACAAAACCCAAAAGCAAATTAAGAGGGACAGCTATCCAGTTGGTTTTCTTTTTAAAAACAGGGCTAATTGTCTTATACTGGCCCAAAAATTGTGGAGCTAGCCTTGCTGCTTGGCAGCATCCAAGGATCTTTAAAGTCTCCCCCTCTCCCAACTGTATCTGGCACATCAGTGTCTGAAATCCAGGCACTGAACTCAGCATGTGAAAACATGGGGGTGGCTGGGAGTTTCTGCAGGTGCCGTACAACCTCAAAATATTTTCAGCTGACACCAGAGACATTTAATAAATAACTATGAAAAAAACTTTTTTTTTTTTTAAATACATAACATAACAAGGCCCTGAGCAGGTGGCCAAGAAACTGGAGATGAAGAAAGGGCCAGCTGATTGCTACAAGTCTGGAAAACTCAGTCCAACACCTCCTTTTGCATCTATTTGGAGTCCTCTTTCTTCAGGTGTTCAGGTGCTCAGATCCCCTTTTCAGGGCAGTACCTTTGGGCCTTGACCCAAGTGGCCACACAGAGCTGTGCAGTGCAGGTGGGAAGGCTGCGATCTGGACTGGGTTGAAAACTCAGTTCCCTGGGGGTCACGTCTCCTCCAGCTCCTCTTTCCACCCTTCTGCCATATCAAACTCAAATCCCCTCCCTGCCCTTCCGAGGCTGTTTGTGACCTTTCCTTATCAACCATCACATGTATTATTGAGAGACTTATTGTCAGCCTCACTTTGCCCCTCTTGAGCATGCTCTAGCCTTCAGTTTCCCCCAGTATATGGGTCATCTTGTAAATGTCCTTTGCATACAAAGAGCTTTTACATACATGTAAGTGCAGCACTGGAGAGGTCTCGTGGTATAAATGAGAAGGGTATGAGGGAACCAACAGTCATGTCTATTAGCAGTTACGCA
>NW_008824008.1:46720-48562 GCF_000699105.1 Pygoscelis adeliae
CTTTCCCTCTCTCACAGCTTTGCTCCCCGCTGCTAGGCTTGTCTGCGGGTGGCTACCACCCGGGAGTTAGATGGAGCTCACATTTTGAGACTCATCAGCCCATTGCTAGACCAATATCTTGCCTTCCCAGCACTCTGCAAGGCCAGAAGAATAAGGGGAAGGATGCTGCTGCCTAGTGAACAGGAGCTGGTTCACCCTCTGTGGTGCAGTTAAGCCAGGGACACATCTGGCCCATGGGGTAATACTGTACAACCTGACCGAGTCGCTGAATAGAATAGCTCTGACCTCAGTCCCTTAGCAGACACTCCTTTCCCAAGTTGTTGTCTGGCTTCAAACATTTGTACACTGCCACTCATTTAGCTCCTGCAGCTGCAACCTCCTCTCAGCTCCTCCCTATGCCTGGTCAGAGTCTGAACCTGTGGTATGGGTTTGCCCCATATGGATGCAGCTTACAGCCATAGCTCTTACCAATAGGGAAACCTTTGTAGCTTGCAAGGCAGGTGGGCCTCAGGATGCAAGAGCCTGTCTTCCCTGTCCTCCCCCCTTATTTCTCCCTCACACAGAAAAGCAGCGGGATGCTATTTTCTCCAACCTTTCCTCCCCTCTCCAAATTGAAGGGGCTGGAGAAACTCCTGCCAAATGTCTGAAACAGCTCATCAGAGCTGCTGTCTGCGTAGCAGACAATGAGCTGCTCAGTTGGCTGGAGCTAAGAATATATCACCTGCTGCTGAAATAGACTCCCTGGTTGCAGAAGCCCTGAGCAGAATGAGAATGAAGTCCCCTTGCAAACTAATGGGACAGTTGTCAACAGTGCCTGGCTAAAGGTGTCCCTCCAGGTGCCTCTGGTTTTGCCCTTACCTGCTGCCCTGTTTTGCTCTAGAATCTTCGAGGATGTGGTTCCAGCCATCCGGAAGTGGCGGGAAGCGGGGATGAAGGTCTATATCTACTCCTCGGGCAGCATTGAAGCTCAGAAGCTTCTGTTCGGATATTCTACAGAAGGTGATATCCTAGAGGTAGATAACCTTGTCACCTTCCTTACAGCTTCTCCCTCTGCAGAGCACTTCCTTCCCACAACTGCCCTTGCCATAACGCTTCGTGAATAGAGTCTGGGACAGGAAGGTGGGGCAGTGGGTTTGACCCGCAGGAGTTAAGCTCAGCCAGTTGAGTATGCTAGCATGGCTGCATCGGCCCCCATTACTGTGGTAGAAAGGAAGGGGGACGTCTTGCTCAGGAGCAAGGCTTAGCCTTGCTCTTCAGGTGTCACTCAGCAACTGCCTTTGGTTTTTCTTTCTCTTTCAGCTCTTTGATGGCCACTTTGATACCAAAATAGGCCCCAAGGTAGAAAGTGAGAGCTACAGAAGGATTGCCGCCAGTATTGGGTGCGCCACCAACAACATCCTCTTCCTGACGGATGTCCCTCGAGGTAGGTGGCCTGCCAGTCCTGCTGGCTCACACCTTTGCGAGGGAGGCAGGTGCTCCTTAAACACGTGCTGCTGACTTGTCACAAGCACCCCAGAAATGCTGCAGACCACCTTGCTTCAGTGGCATCCCCCTAGCTGCTGCCATGCTCCTTCCAGGCTCTCACACAGCAGTGGGATATCTGTGAGCAGTGCTGCCATGAGGGAAAACAGGTCAAGTAGAAAACCTGCCCTTGCATCAGCAAGCAAGGAGAGACTGTTAAAGTGGAGTGGAGCATTCGTTGAAGCAGTTGGCGTGCCCCATTTACAAACAGGGTCAGTGGTTTTCGTGACCTGTGCTCGGGGGAACAGACAACGTCTGCTGTGCTGCTACATGGCACGCGCGGTGGCTGGTTCTTTGTGCCGCTTACCATTAGGTTGTGTT
>NW_008824008.1:48580-76853 GCF_000699105.1 Pygoscelis adeliae
TGACCCCTGGAAAGCCCGGCTCGGGAAGCTAATTTAATTTCCTGCCTTTGCTGGGAACGTCTTTCTGGCAGAAAAGGCACTGGGTTGTGATCTCAGTCTAAGCCAGCTCAGTCCCCAGGAGTTAGCCCTTACCTCCTCTCCAGCCCTGGCAGCAGAGCTGGTGGGAGCTTGCAGTTACCTCCTTTTCCCTGTATCATCTTGCTGCGTTCGGGGAACGAAGGAAGCTTGTGAGAAGTGACTCCTGGCGGGGGGGTGTTGGACTCGCTAATGCCACAGCCCAGCTTCTTCATGACAGGAATCGAGCTGCCAGTGCGTGCTGCCTGCATGGTGCCTTGGACAGCCATCAGCTGGGAGAGGGGAGGAGATGGCAAGGCAGCCAGCTCCCATCTGCTTGCATTACGCAGCAGCTACAGTCATCCGCAGCAGGTCTGCTGGGAGCTGGTCCCCCTCTAGAGCCCTGCAGCACCATGTGCAAATGCTGGTCTCTCAGTCTCAAACTTTAAAAGCACTTCAGTGTTTTGGGGCATCTTCAAGCCTGCTGTGGAGGTCTTTAAAGACCCTCATGGAGAGGTTGGTCAGCACATCTCATCTCCACTCTCCCCACCTCTGTTTCAGAAGCCAACGCGGCCGAGGAAGCAGATACTCACGTGGCTGTGGTGATCAGACCAGGCAACGCAGGACTGACGGACGATGAGAAATCGTATTACAGCCTCATCTCATCTTTCACCGAACTTTTCCTGCCTTCCTCCACTTAGGAAAAGTGGTGCATGCACAGAAGACTGTGCTTCACCTGAATTGTCCTTGTGTAATGTTAGGTAATTTTGTCTATAATCAGAATTTAAAGCCAAACCCACATCATGTCTTGGACCCGCAACTAGTGCAGGCAGATAGGAATGGAGTGTATGGTGTGGGGTCCCTTGTGCAGTAGGACAGAGGCCTGCAGCAGCCAGCTGGAGCTGGGAACAGGGTGAGGAGCAGCACCCATGAGCCCGACTGTTGCTCCCCTTTCCCAGCTAGCAATTAGCTCAGGGAATGCTTCCTTCAGACTCGCCCATTGAAATCTGGTGCTGAGACGCCCCACCATGAGCTCCGTCATTTTTAGAAACAGCCTGCAAACAAGGTGTATGTCCCCCTGTCCCAGAGGGACTTCCAGGAACCATGAGGGGATATGAGCTTCTCCCTGCAGACGGGGTTGCTGGCTAAGTCAAAACTTTCAAAAAGTTAGGGGTGTTAGGATGCCCAAAGGAAAATGCCAAATGTGGGCTATAATACAGTAGGTTTGGGCTGCCACAGAAAAAGCCAGCCCTTGCTGCAGGCAAGCTCTTTAGACCAGGAACAACTTAAATCTTGGCTATATCCACAGCAGGTCTAGGTACAAAACAGTAAAACTTGCATATGGAAGCTGTTAGAGCTACACAGCCAGCCTACCAGAATGGAGTAGAGTATATATAAATATGGCTTTTAAAAATTAAATTCTAGACCCACCTCACTGCTGCATCGTGGTACTGGGCTATGGGATCCAACTGGCTGAACACCAAAGTCACCTTGACCGCCTTTCTGAAGTATCTCCCTTAGCACTAAACTGTGGAGCTCCCCTCAGTAGCCAACATCACCCTGTCACACGTTCATAGCACTGGTCAGCTGTGAGCAAACCTTGACAAACAACTGCTCCTGAGGGACGCATCCTGCTGCATTTAATGAGAATTAAACCCCTGACCTTTTCACCCACCCTACCTAAATTGTGCCAATTTATGTAAGATGGTCATGGAGCTTTTCCTAATGTAGTAAATAAAAGCACAACTTTGCTTTCATTGTGTTCACTCCATCCCAGTATTTAGCCTTCCTGTCTATCACCAGTGATCCCAGCACCTAAAGGCTGGTTTTTAAACCTGTGAACACTTTGTTTTCCTGCTTTCGCCCTCCCTGGTCCTTTCTTTAAGGCAGACAACCCTGTCCTGCCAAGGAAGCTGTATCACCTCCCTGACCGTCTTACAATTTCAGTAGGGGCTCAGTGGGGGTGCAGGAGTGAGAGCCACAGCTAGGTTATACCTAGTCATAGTGGAGGCAGAGGCAGTCTGAAACCCCAGTTCCCTGCTGCTGGCACTTGTGCATGGGTGTCACAAGCTGCTTACTCATTTCTGCACGGCTGCACTTGAGCTTGCCCTCACGGGTGGCCGAAATAGAATACTACCGTGTGTGTTGCCTTCCTGAGCTGTGACCTACACCTACAGCTGTCTCTGTTGAGGGAGGCTGCTGTGTAGAGAACAAGCAAGAGACGGACATTTTGGGAGGAAACCACATCATGCCAGCATTGCCCTTCTAAAACTTTGATGGTAGCAGGTAAGGCTGTGAGACAGCTAGTCTGGATGCCTTTCTGGGCTGTGTAATGAGTGTGATCCTCCTAGAAGGAGCCTGCTGATTAGCACTGTTACAATAAGTGTATCTGCATGGCTGAATAGTCCCTGGCTTCCTTAAGTGTTAATTTTAATCACGACACTGTAAATACTCACCTTTTGTTTTGCCTTTGCCATCAGAAAGCTATGCATGGGGTAGGGGACAAAAATAAAACTCACTTTCTCCATAAAAGCACTTTATTTAGTGGTCATGTTTCAGCGTATATCAGTTGTCATTTAGTTGTACTGAAATGTGCTGTTAGAAATACTCTAAGAAATGTACAGAGTTATCACCAAAAACCTGAAGTTCAGTTTGGATTGCATATAGGAAAAGGAGAGAAAGAAAAGATAATCTTTTTTTCCTTTGATAAAATTACAAAATATAAAATGATAAACTGAAAGCATTAATCGATTTTAAAAAAAAGTCACAGTGGACTATTTACAGTAAAACACCCTTAAAACAAATCACTATTTTGTGCTCCATATGCCTTGAGTGTGTGTGCCCATGTAAGAGGATCTTCACCTGCATGTTCTCCAGACTGTCCCCTCCTGCCCTTACCTAGGAGGAGCTCCCCAGATAGGCTGCTGGGGAGCCCTGCGCCTTACGCTGCTCTGCCCTTAGGCCACCCTCAGCATGTCCCTCCAGGAAAGCTTCCCGCTAATGACACAGGTACAAGGAGGAGGCCTTCAGCAGTCCAATGACAACCCGCCGTTGGCTGGAGATGCTCTGGATTTATAACACAGCTGCCTGAGAACAAATTTTGGCCCACAGAAGATAAAGGGCTGGCTGAAAGCTTTCTACTTACACTAGTTTTGACAGTTTTTCTCAACTGTTTCTCCTTTCAGGAGGGGCTCTGACCTTTACAGAAGACTTGTGCCTTTTCCCTCTCTATCAGAAATGCCATGGTGTGGTACGAGTTCCCCTTCAAATGCCTTTTGCCACCATTTTAATTTCTGCTTATTTTCCTGCAGCTCAGACAAGATGCAAACCTAAGCTGAGCCTGACTCGTGGAGGAAAACAGGAGCTGTGTTCATGAGAAGCAACTCCAGTCACTCCCCTGCCCAGCCGATACAGCAGCCTTCCCAAAATCAGGTTTTCAAACAGGGCCTTTGAGCTCCTGCTTTTTCTTTAAAAACAGACCTTCTGTTTGAAAACCTCCCTTCAGGGAGGGAGAAGCCCTTCTGGTTTTCCTGTTCCCTTCCTGTACCTCCAGCCCTCAGGCCATATCACCCAACCTCTGGGGCAGAACTGCCTCCCTGCACCTTGGAAGCCTGCTTAAAACTGCGGCAGACTCCACTCAGGACAACTGGCCACACTGAGGGGTCCGGAGCCCAAGCCTAGTGTCGGTGTGTCTGAAGTTTGACACCTAACTGCACAAGGAGCAAAACCAAACCCTATGCCCAGAACGACCTGCAATGGTTCTGTTCTCTTTGCAGGTGAGCCCAGTGTCTCTAACACAATATTTTCCCTCTCAGTGAACAACAGAAAAAAAAAAAAAGCTTTTGAAATACTACATATGATATGTGATGGAAGAACTACACACTTAACGAAGAGAAGCCTTTTCTGGGTCATCTTCAGAGCACACAGGCATTCCCATCTTAATTCAGCACCAGTTCCCACCATTGAGTCTGAAACAGGAACACTGCCATCTCTGGTGTGGGGACGGTCTGCCCAGCTACAAGACAGCATTGGCCAAGTTTTGCTTCCTGATCACAACACAGTTTCTCCCAAACCCAGCTTTACCGTCAGCTCTTTTCCAGGCTGGAAGCAATGCCTGCCTGCTCGCCATAGAAGCCAGTCAGTTGGGGTCTTCCACTGCCCAGTTCCAAGTCCAGATGAAACAGCTGCTCTTTCTCATCCTACCAAGTTACACCAGTTGGCAGCAAAGAAAATAGCGCAAGAAACACATGAAAGACAATCTGGTGACTCGGGAACTGGTGACTCCTGAAGGCTCTCGGTGCCCAGAGAAGACCGTTTCCTTCATTTCTTCCTCTGCACAACAGGCTGAGGAGTGCCTGTCGTGGAGGGGCATCGTGAAGACTGGCTGTTGAATGTTTTGAACAACGGGAGTGTGACAGAGCCACTCAGAAAGAGTCACTGGTAGCACAAACTAAACAGCTTGTGCTCTCTCATGCTGCCACTGAGAAGGATCTACTCCTCTTCCAGCAGACAGCTATTTTTGTTTGGCTCTTAATGAGACAGCCACCCTCAGAGCCCTTTGGCAATATGATCATGATTGCACATGAAAACAAACTCATCAAAAAGTGTAAATGAGGTCATGTTTAACACATGAGACCACACCTGCCCCCCTCCCCCCCTGCCAGAGGACAGGCTACACCTGATCTGTCTGGTACTCAGAGGCTTCTGATAAGCTTTCGGAAAAGCTCAGAAAGTTTTCCTGGTACTCAGAGCAAACGATTTCAAATCTGTAGTGCCTGAACTCCACTGCAAAGGTGCCGAAGTAGCACAGGAAGCACATCACCAGGCCCCACTGGATCCTGGAAGCATGCATGTGGATGCCCTGCGCCATGAGGATGAAATCTGGAAGAGGAAAGTCAAGGAGAACTAGTGGGAGCAGAGACACCAACCAGGATGAAAGAAAGCCCACAGGGAAGACAATAAAATCTTAACAATTTTAAGACTGGATGACAGTCAGCGCAGCCAGCCATCATCAGGACAGTGTGAATGTGGTGCCAGTGATGGAAGGTATGCCAGGTGTCCAACAATGCCCACGGAGCGCAGCAGCTCTCCTATACAGACCAGGGCTCCTTATCTCAATTCAGGCTGATAAACATTTACAGAGGGAAAGACTTAGGCGCAGAGAAGTCAATGACTTGCTTGAACATCCAACTAGCCAGTGACAGAGCCAGCAAGCTGGGGATCTGGCTGTGGGCCCCTACCTGCCAGGAGCCTCCCAGCGGGAACTGCATCAGATCTTTGCACCGCAGGCAGTGGGAACACCTTTCAACCTACACTGCAATCTTTCATTCTCTTTAGATCACCTGCAAAATCACCCCTTTCTGTGAAATCCGGAAGCATCAGTCTACACAGTATTGCATGTTATACTGAAAGGAAAAAGAATGCTGTCAGAGCCAGAAACTGTCCTCCAGGCTCATGTAGCCATGTGCTTGGACCGTGTACTGCCTGGCATCAGGGTCTCACTGCTCTGCCTCAGGTTGTGTTGGAGTACTCCATAAAAGCAATTCTCACCTCCCCTAAAGCAGAGCACACCTTCCTGAGCTGGGGACTTGCCTACTGGCTCTCCTGTCTCTCAGGATTTCCTCTGCGCTCCAAGAATGCAGAATCACACATCTTCACAGGTAAAACAAACAAACAAACAAGCAGCCTCTCCCATGCTTTAACTGCACAAAGCAGGTAATCAGAGACTTTTCTTCTTGGGCTTAGTGTAAGCAACCAAAGCTTCATTTCAGCAAACAGCATTCTGTGTCTGACTTTAAGGATCTTCTACTTTTCCTGTAGTGCAAGAGTTATGCACAAGCTGCATGGGATGGGGAGCCAGCTCCAAGCCTTTGCAAAGCCAGTGGGGGGCGGTGGGGGAAAGGGACTCCTGCCTCAGCCTTCCCCCCTCCACAGAGGGCCCAAGGCCTTCAGTGCCAAGCAGCCAGCCGGGGAGGGCTGGGCTGGGAGCACCCAGCATGTCAGTACAGGAGCAGCTACACCCTGGCTTACCAGGCTGCTCCTGCCCAGAGCCTGGCAGAAACCTCCAAAGACAGCAGCGCAGCAGGAGCCTGGCCCAGCTCCTCGCATGCAGCCCTACCCCAGACACACCCTGGGGGAGCTATGGGCTTGGGGCAAGGGGAGGAGGGGAGGACCGCAAGAACCGGGCAAACTCCCACATTACGTACACCAAAGCTCAGCTACAAATTTTTCCAAAGAAGCTTAAGAGGCGACTGATGGTACATCCTCACACCAATCTGATATTCCTCTGGGCACTGGCTGAAATGTTCAAAGCCAGCCAAGTAACTAAGAAATTGTTTTAAGAACAGGCTGTTCCCTGAAGAGTGGAATTAGTTTATTCCTCGCCATTTATTCCTGCCTTCTTGCTTATCCCAGCACTAACGTTGATGCAATTATGCAGTCAATGGATCCACCCTAAACAAACACCCAGGGCACATGAGTGCTTGTGCAAACAGAAGGGCTGGAGTGGGGCTGACAGGCACAAGGTGGAGAGGAAGCCATATGTACATCCAGTCTGAGTGACCACAGACCCCACAGCCCAAATTCCATTTATAAAGCACCTAGTCTTACCTGAAGTCCACATGACCCAGCAGCTCTTGACTGTGATAACCGTCTTAAAAGGCAGAGCTGGATGTAGCACCCTGGAGCACTTCAACAAACACATCAAAATCTTCTCATCTTCAGAACCCTGATTTCCTCCCTTGTTCCTTTGTTCTCCTGAGAATTTTTACCTCAATATTTTGCATAATCTTAAAGCTACTGTGTAGGTAAGCAGTGTTGCCATTAAATTGCACAAATACAATTCAATATTGTAACCACTTTGGATATCGCTAAGAAGTTTTAGAAACATTTATGAAGGAAGTGAGCCCATCTGTGAAGCAGTGCGTCCTGGTAAAACACAAGTAGCAAAATGAGCCAATCATAGGAACATGCCATGAAGACAAGCTGAGTAGCATTCCTAAATGCTTTGAGATCCTAGGACAGATGTAAGAAGAGCCAATGTTCCCTGCTGCAGAGAGTGTCGGACACGTATGATAGCTGGCTTCGCAGGGAGTGGGACAAAAGGATACAGAGCACCACACAGAGGGTGATGCTGGCCGACAGGGCGACTCGTGGAATCCCGACTTTCCGTCCCTCGTTCTTCAGGTTGATCTTGAGGGTGAGGGCAGACTGGATCCAGCATGCCAAGGTCCCAAAGCCAAAGGTCAGCGATGTGCCCACATTGTGGATCTCCTCATCGTTGGAAAGCTAGGAACAAACAAACTGGTGATTGTTTGGACACAACAGGAATTATCTGCTAGCTACCTTGGATTTCTGCTGGGGTGGGATAGAGGAGAGTGGGAATCACTGGAGTGTGAGACAGAGATGCTGTATCATTTCTTCTGGCAGAGGTGTAAGGTGTAACATAATCAAGATGAGTTGACAGCTGTCACAGTCAAGCAGATCTTCTGCCCAAAGCCCAAGCACAGTGGAAAATGCAGTTGCTTGGGGACTGCCTCCACAGCTCTCTGACAAGACTCACCAACACAGAGCTCAGAAACAAATCCTTCTCTAGCTCGATGTGATGGCCAGGGCAGGCAAGGACAATGCGCTGAGGTCTTGTACAGCTCCCTGCAATGGAAGCAAACTGTGCAACCTTCAGTGCCAGCTGCATGGAGCAGTGCTGCCTTAGGGCAGAGGGTAGCCAGAGCCCTAACACCTCCATTGAGCCAAAACACAGACACGTGCTCGTGGTTTGGCAAGTTTCTCCCACCAAAAAGCTTGACTGCCTGTTCCCTCTCCGGCCCGTCCTCAACCACTGGGGTCTGAGGCAATATGAACCCAGCCTCTCTGGAGTGCAAGTGCTTCTGTGTTCCTTGGGTTCCTGTGTCTCACAGGGCTCAGTGACTGTGCAATAGTGCAAGGCAAAAGGTCAGCCAGGTTCAATGAGCAGGAATCTGCAAAGAGATCCCTTGAGGCAGCAAATCCATTTAGAAAGCCCAGCATGGACAAGACTTAAGCCAAACAATTTCCCTTTTCCCTCTGCCTCTGAGGATTTTCTAGAAAAGAAACCAGCAATCTGTAATTCCTCCCTGCAGCTTTGATTCGTGTTCAGTGATTTTACAAATTCCCATCAAACAAGACACAACCTACAAGATAACAGCCTAGTTACTGTGCCTCCACTGATGTCTCCCCTCTCCTTCCTACTTTGAGGTTTTATTCAAGGGTAGGTCCAAATCATACCACAGGCAAAAATGGGATTGAGCTGCCTTTCCCAAGGTAGCCTGCACTGCAAGGAACTCACAGCCATAATGTCCCTTTAACACACCCAATCTGTATTTTTCCAGATTTTTCCAATTTTTTTTCCCTTTAACACACCCAATCTGTATTTTTCCAATGATTTAATGCCACATTCAGCTTAACAGGCAGGCAGGGAAAAGCATGGACTAAGGTCTCATTACCACATGCTTTCATGGTTTGGCAAAAGATCTAAGCAAGGATACAGGTAACTACCAAGGAGTAGATAATTAGTTCAGAATTTATAACCAGGCATGATTCAAAGTATCCACTTTTAAATAACAATCATTTGCTCTGAGGAGTGAAAAAAGGAAGGAGAGGTTGAAACTGCTTCCTCGTGCCTGCCCTGTACTAGAAATACTCTTCTCACACCTAGACAAGGCCTCAAAAGTTAGAAGAGTTACAAAAGCCTCATAGTTCCTAGCTGGGAAGCTCTCATGAAAAAACAAGACTCCAAGTTTTTGGCTTGTGCTGTGGAGTTAGGAAGACCAGGTCCAAACCAGTCAAATTATCTCACACCTCATTCAGAAAAAAAAAAAAAAAAAAGAAAAAAGAAAGAAAGAAGACTGTAAAGGACACAAAGTTTCTGCAATTACTCCACAACCCAAACAGGTAGCCCTTCACAAAACAAATACCTTTTCTGTACTGGCAGGAAAAAGAGCTCCCTGCCTGCAAAGCCAGGAAAGAAGCCAGCCTACGCTGACCTTTCTCAGTTCCTGCCTTTATTGGGGGTCATTACTTGCACCCCAGTGAGAAACAGAGCATCAGAGACAGCAAAGGGATGGGGAAACCCAAGTGCCACTGACTCTAATGCCTTGATTTTCACTGCAGACCTAACAGACATACTCGTGATTACAGTGGATGCCCAACCCTACCGAGCAACATTGTGGCACTGACAGCTTGTTTGTTTGTATAATATTGCAGAACAGATCGAGAATCAGAGGGACCTCATCCAGGCACCCGTCACATTAGAAGTCGTAGCACTCCTCTGCTGTGTCCCTCTCGTGGCCGCTCGAAGGACAAGCAGGAGGTGGATTTAAACAACGTATGTTTTCAACAAAGGACACTGAACTGTCTGCTAAATCTTTATGGGCAGTTGTGCATCTGTTCGCACAGATGCGTATGTAAACTTCCAGCTCAACCCTTTTACCCAGGACCACCTGTGCCAACCCCCAGGGCTCAAGAGATTCAATAGGTTCCCTGCTCTGGCTCTCGGCAGGTCAAGGTGCAAATCCTGCTGGGAATACGTGAAAAATGACTGTGGCCCTTCATCTCAGTATGTCACTGGAGCCACGTAAGCAGCAGATAGAAGTGGCAGAGCAGGTACAAGGAGGGCTGGGGCACAGCCAGACACATTCTCTCCTGAGCTCATGTCACAGGTAGTTCAAAGACCTAAGCAGATCTGCTAGAAAAGCAGGAACCTCACAGCACGGACACAGCGATTCAAGCCTGGAGTGCAGTACCTGAAAGTTGCCGAGTAGGGTCATTCCAAAAGAGGCCAAGCATAACACCACCAGGCCGCTGATGTTCAGCCAAGGGTTTAGCACCTTTGGCTTCAGCTGAATGAAGCGCAGGACAGCCACAACAAGTGCTGAGAAGGAAACAGAATGCAAGGTGCGTCATTAGGTAGAACATGCTGCAGTAACCACCTGGCTGGGGGCCCACGGACCCCTCACCCTCTTTCCACCCAGAGGGGAGAGCTCACTGCAGGCTGGCTAGCTTAGTTCTTCTTTATGGCCCCCTCCCACTTTGTCATGGACGAGACTAAGCACAGAAAGCATTTCTCTTGAAATCCAGTTACGCAGAGCTCCCACGCTTCCTTTTCTCATGATGTTTTGTCTGGGAACTGGGTTGCAAATTTTCTGGGGGAAAGAAGAGCACCTTCCTATTTGCCTGTGAAGGTCCCAGAACATAGTCTATCACATACACACCATGCATTCACATTGCAGCAGCTGGGCTTGCATCAAGTTTCACCCCACTCATGAGCACTGAGCTCTCTTGGAGGAGATATGTCAAGCCCCACCTGTATTAGAAAATGTATGAGCAGCACATATGTATTTCTGTAAGTTTTACCATAATGCCCACTGCCTCTTCTCCTCTGGAACAAGTTGCTGGTGCCATGAACATAAGCCAAAATATTGCATTAATTTTCCGCGAAGACTGGAAGAGCAGTCCTTCCAAGCTTACAATTAGCCCAAGTGCTATGATGTGATACATGATATATATGATACATGGTAGATTATATGCTATGACATAACCCCAGGAGATATTCACATCGTATATTCTTGCCCTCCCTAGGAAATGCTGCATGGAACAACACAGAAAGCCTGGCAGTCAGTTGGCCTTCAGATGGGATTCAAACCAGATCACTAAAAAGCAATTTAGTTGAACAGGGAAATTTGCTGGTTGCTGCCAACACCTTCTTACGCTTATGCCCAAACTGACAGCATGCAGGTCATATTGTCGTAAATTGTCTGCGTTAGCAAATTAGATCTATATTTTCCACAAAAACCCTGGCATAATACCAAAAACATGGTTTAGAAAAATAAGGGAACTGTAAGTGAAGAGTATCCACTTCTATCCAAACTGCAAAAGATGTTTGAATTTACTCTCTCACAATTTGCTCTAGTGAACCAATCCACTCCAAATCCTTGAAAACAAGAGAACTTTGTTCCCCCAAAAAAGCGAATTTCTGTTTTTCATCACCAGGTAATTGTTTGGGACAGCCATGCTGTGACTACTTGAGCTCACGTGCAGGAACTTTTTCATTTCTATTTCTACAGGACAGGATCCTGAAATTATGTGATCGCTTCCTAAAACACTGATGGGAATGACAAAAGGGAATTAAAAGGTCACCTTCCAGCATTACATGAAAAACAACGGCATTTTCAATATTCAGTAATGCCTATGCTTCTGGCAGGTTTCCTCTCCTATAGCAAGGGCTTTGACACAACTAAGGTGGCCAGAAGTACAAGCTAAAAGCAGCTCTCAGAAGCACCCAATACAGCAGAGGAAAGCTTGGCTTTATCCACAAAGCAGAGCTAGAATAGAATAGACCATTTCATTTGGAAGGGGCTTACAGCAATCATCTAGTCCAACTGCCTGACCAATTCAGGGCTGACCAAGCTGTAGTAAGTTATTAAGGGCATTGTCCAAATGCCTCTTAAACACTGACAGGCTTGGGGCATCGACCACCTCTCTAGGAAGCCTGTTCTGGTGTTTGACCACCCTCTCGGTAAAGAAATGCTTCCTAATGTCCAATCTAAACCTCCCCTGGCATAGCTTTGAACCATTCCCACGTGTCCTATCACTGGATACCAGGGAGAAGAGATCTGCACCTCCCTCTCCACTTCCCCTCCTCAGGAAGCTGCAGAGAGCGATAAGGTCGCCCCTCAGCCTCCTTTTCTCCAAACTAGACAAACCCAAAGTCCTTAGCCGCTCCTCACCGGACATTCCTTCCAGCCCTTTCACCAGCTTTGTTGCCCGCCTCTGGACGCATTCAAGGACCTTCACATCCTTCTTAAATTGTGGGGCCCAGAACTGCACACAGTATTCAAGGTGAGGCCGTACCAACGCTGAATACAGTGGGATAATCACCTCTTTTGACTGACTGGTTATATTGTGTTTGATGCACCCCAGGATGCGGTTTGCCCTCTTGGCTGCCAGTGCACGCTGCTGACTCATATTGAGCCTGCTGTCGACCAGCACCCCCAGATCCCTTTCTGCAGGGCTGCTCTCCAGCCACTCCTCTCCCAGTTTATACTTGTGCCCGGTGTTACTCCATCCTAGGTGCAGAATCCAGCATTTGGACTTGTTAAATTTCATCCCATTAATCATTGCCCAATGCTCCAATCTATCAAACTAGACAAACCCAAAGTCCTTAGCCGCTCCTCACCGGACATTCCTTCCAGCCCTTTCACCAGCTTTGTTGCCCGCCTCTGGACGCATTCAAGGACCTTCACATCCTTCTTAAATTGTGGGGCCCAGAACTGCACACAGTATTCAAGGTGAGGCCGTACCAACGCTGAATACAGTGGGATAATCACCTCTTTTGACTGACTGGTTATATTGTGTTTGATGCACCCCAGGATGCGGTTTGCCCTCTTGGCTGCCAGTGCACGCTGCTGACTCATATTGAGCCTGCTGTCGACCAGCACCCCCAGATCCCTTTCTGCAGGGCTGCTCTCCAGCCACTCCTCTCCCAGTTTATACTTGTGCCCAGCATTACTCCATCCCAGGTGCAGAAACGGGCACTTGGACTTGTTAAATTTCATGTCATTAGTGACTGCCCAATGCTCCAATCAGTCTAGATCCCTCTGCAAGGCCTCTCATCCCTCAAAAGAGCCAACAGCACCTCCCAGTTTGATATCATCAGCAAACTTGCTAATGGTGCATTCAACTCCTGCATCCAGATCGTTGACAAATATATTGAACAGAAGTGGCCCTAGGACTGAGACCTAAGGAACACCGCTGGTGACTGGTCACCAGGCAGATGTAGCACCATTCACTACAACCCTTTGAACCCTGCCCTTCAGCCAGTTCTTCACCCAGCGCACTGCGTACCTGCTCATCTCACAGTTGGGCAACTTGTCCAGAAGGATGCTGTGAGGAACAATATCCAAAGCCTTACTAAAATCCAGAAAAACTACATCCACCTCCTTGCCTTCATCACTAGGCGGGTGACATTATCATAGAAGGATATCAAATTAGTTGCACAGGACTTTCCCTTTGTGAACCCATGTTGACTGTGCCTGATGATTGCATTATTCTTTAAATGCCTTTCAATAGTACCCAGTATGACCTTCTCCATAATTTTTCCAGGAACTGAGGTTAGACTAACAGGCCTGTAGTTCCCTGGGTCTTCCCTCACGCCCTTTTTGTAGATTGGAATAACAGTGGCTAGCTTGAGTCAGCAGGGACCTCCCCAGACTCCCAAGACCTTTGGCAGATGATTGAGCGGGGTCCTGCCATAATATCCGCTAGCTCCTTCAGTACCCTGGGATGAATCCCACCAGGCCCCATGGACTTGTGAACATTCAGCTGATACAGCTGGTCCCTGACAATTTCAGTGTTTGCAAATGGAAAGTCACTGTTCCCATACCCGTGGTCCTCCAACTCAGGGGACCGGGCAGCCCAAGATCTGTCCTTTTTATTAAAGACTGACGCAAAAAAAGCATTGAATGTCTCCGCTTTTTCTTCATCCCTATTAGTCAGGTGACAGTCTTCAACAAGTAGCAATCCAATGTTTTCTTCAGACCTCCTTTTGCTATTGACATACTTAGAAAAGCCTTTCTTGTGGTCTGACACAGCACTGGCCAGGTTCAACTATAACTGAGCTTCGGCCTTTCGTGTCTTCTCCCTGCACATATGAAGCACAGCTCTGTAATCTTCCTGCAAAGCCTGACCTCACTTCCAGAGATCACACAATTTCTTTTTCCTCTTGAGCTCCACGAGGAGTTCCCTGTTCAGCCAAGCTGGTCTTCTGCCCCGCTTGCTTGACTTACGAAACAGTGGGATTGCCGGCTCCTGTGCTTCTAAAAGGTGGTTCTTAAAAACTGACCAGCACTCGTGGACTCCTAAGCCCTCAAAAGCAGATTCCCAGGGTACTCTGCTAAATAGCTCCCTGAATAGCTTCAAGTTTGCTTTCTTGAAATCCAGGGTAGCAACTCTGCTGTCTTTTCTTCTCATTACACCAAAAATTTTAAACTCAACCATTTCATGATCACCATGGCCAAGGCAGCCACCTACCATCACATCTCCCACGACACATTTGCAGTCTGGAGGTTCCCTGGTTATATTTCTTCTTGCAATGGGAAGAAGCAGCAATGAAAGCCAAAAAGTACAGTTTAGCTTCAAAAAGGTGCATGTCTTTTGTTTGCCTGCCCTTCTTCACACTAGCTGCTCCCCTCACTCACGCAACTGCTATCCTCATGTCCACCAGATCACACGGTGAGTGAGCATCAAACCAATTCCTGCCCTTTCATAAAGCCCTCGGACTCACTGGGACTTGGTGCAGGTCCACAGAGGCTGCTTGAACAGAGTGGCCTGCAGAAATGGGGCCTTACCTGGAAGCAGCTGAAAAGGCAGGCGTGTATTCACTACCGTCAAACAGCCACGTTAACGTAAGAAGTAACATACTATGCACATGTTGTTTTAAGAGGTTTGGGGATCAGAAGTTTAAATCATATTGTCATAATCACATTGCACTGGGTGTTAGGCATATAAATAAAATGTGTGCAAGACCCTGCCTTAGCACAAACCGGAGCCAGAATTATTTCTACTAATTGAGACCCTGGCTCAATATGTAAATCAAGATCTAAAATTGAAACAAAGCCATACACAGAAACAAAGTGTAAGGATGTGTGTAAGGATGCCTAAACTCCACCCTGAAGTGATACTTGAAAATAAGGAAGTTCATGTCAAGGTTCATGATTAAACATATTTTACCAGGTTTTACATTCCAAGCCTCATTTTCATTATGTCAGATTAAGACCGTTAAGGTATTTTACTCATATTAATCCAGACTCTTACAGGTCTGGATTAATTTCAAAGCTCAACTGAATTTCCCAGGTTTCTGAAAAGAAACATCATGCCTTTCACAGGCAGCAGGGGTGGAATCCGCACTTTGAGAATAGCTCAGTGCAAAACTGAAAGCACAATAAATCACCAATATAGGAAAAGATAAATGCAAGTACTAGTAAAGAGCAGCAAATCAAGGTTAAAATAATGAATTATTTGCCATTTAAGTTTGGGATAATTTGCTCAAAATACATACAGGTAAAGGTAATGAACAGTTTTAAGAACTAAACACAGACATCTTTTTTCGAGTACTTTTCAGATATTTCTTCTCTTTGTGGTGTTTCCCTCTTACTTCCACTGCTGGAAAGTGCCAGTAAACTTCCACAGATTTAGTAATGGAATTTAGGAAGGGGTGGGGTAGGAAGGACTTTAGCACGCATGATATTTTGCATAATCAGTTCCTGCAGTTGCCAATATTCCCATGCAATTATCTCACATTCACAGCATATAACAAAAACCCACCATACAATGAAAAACAGTCACACAGATTCAAGGCTGAGACAATTAAAAACATGACAATAAATCAGAAACCAATAAAGTTCAAATGCATCCAGCTTCATTCTGTCTTTCTACAAATGAAGACAAAATAATACTGTCTTAATCAGTAGTAATCACAGTTTATATGATTTCACATCATCAAGATTCCAATGTGTATGGGATATTACTTATGTTTCAGTGACTTCTTAAAATGAATTATGAGAGAGAAAGAAACATTGCCCTTGTGGTTCCTACCTAGAAATGCCGCCATGTTCATGACTTGGCTAAACACGCAGCTTGCAGGAGGTGCATCACCTGCAATACTTGGAAATATAAAGTGTATCATTGTAAATCTAAGATGGCAAAGAGACATAAATAACAACTATTAATCAGAACAGTAATTGGAAGAAAATCATTCACCTACCTTATATAAGGTGGTCTTCTGGAACCAGGTTTCCTAAGAGACATAAATGCATAGGAACAAAGATTCAAGATTTTCTTTCCCATGTAGCTTTCATTGTTCTATTATTTTAAAGAAACAAGTGATTGAACGTAAAGCCCACAACCAGCTCTTACCTATCTGGTACATTTAGCGGGAGAATTTTGTTATCTTCCACTGCTATAAAGTACCTGTCAAAAAAAAGAAAAAAGAAAAAGATGAAAACCGTGTAAAACCTCATCCTGGCTTCAATTCCAAATATCACTCAAACAACACATTAAGTGTCTCAAAGCCCACTAGCAGGATCCACTGGAGGCAGCCTGTGTTTCTCCCTTCTCAAGCAGCCAGTTTTGCTCACTTCCCAGCCTAACTATGTGCCTTCCTTTGTGTTGCATCTGTTTTGCATGGTCAGGTAGACAAACAGGGTCACTGAACTGAGCTGCCTTAAAAATAACCAACCAGGGGAGTGTTTTCATTTTTAATATGAATCATTTCATTCATCTGGTTTACCATGGTCCAGGGTCCG
Organism: Pygoscelis adeliae; assembly: GCF_000699105.1. Lineage (NCBI taxonomy): Eukaryota > Metazoa > Chordata > Aves > Sphenisciformes > Spheniscidae > Pygoscelis > Pygoscelis adeliae. The sequence goes on from NW_008824008.1 coordinate 64,972, forward strand.
CAAAAGCTGTTTTAATACAAACAGAGGGGATGGGACAAGAAGAACAACAAGCAATAAGGGTCAGACAAATGGCTTAAGCTGCCCCTGCTGCTGAAAAACAACATCCACAGACCATGGCCAAAGCCATATCCTACAATATAACTGCTTCTTAGGCTGAGCATAGCTGCTGATGGCACATTTATTGCTCCCAAATTCATGCTGCAGTCATCTGCCTGCATGATTGGAGGAAGCCCAGCTCAGGGAAATGCATGTCTCGCGTGCACTTTGGTAAGAAGTGTTAGTGATAAAGTGAGGTGTGAGCATTAGGCTGCTGGCAGGTTGTCAGTGCGGTGCTGGATGCTGCAGATTTTGAGTTTGCACCCCAAAGCAGGGCCTTAAGTGCTTCTCCAAGAGCTCTGCTGAGTCATTCAGAGAAAACATGATGCATTTTTGTCTGTCTCTTTTCAGGCAGCTCCCAGTAACACGTGCCAGGAAGAAGGCAAGGTCAGAAACTTGGCCTGGGGAGCACAGAAACTCAGGGATAAAAATGTGATCCTCCAAGCCATGAACTGGCACGGACTGGCCCCTGCCCCTATCAAGTGCCTTCCCAGCCCCCAGCCAGTAACTCAAGGACAGAGCATACCCAAAAGACTCTCTGTACTGAGATACAGCCCACACCACAGTAATACTTTAAACTGCCCCAGCCTAACTTGCTCTCCCAAATAACCAGCAGGAGATAACTTACACTATCCATAATCCAGCTGATGTAAACAGGGTAAACACCAGAGGTAAAAACATCCACACGCTGCATTTCTTCCCATCCATACCTGCTAGAAACAAAGAACAAAGTAAAAACAAAAGAAAGAGGGCAGAGGTACCCACTCGCCTCTGCCCCCCTCTTTTGAAAGCACGAAGAGCATCCACACAGCAGGTGCCAAAGCATCCCAAGATCAAACTCCTGATGGCCAGGCAGCAGGTGCTGCAAACCTTTCATACTGTCATTACTGACATAAGGGGTTAAGCTACTGCACACAGGCAGCATCATCAGCACTGTGCATAAAAACCAAGGCACAAAGAGTGGTGGAGGGGGAGACTTTTCAGACACACCTACAGCATTTGAGTGGTTTTCAAAGTATTTTTCTTATGCATTTTGCACAAGGTGACACCACAAGACCCACAGCCCCAATTCCCTGCTACTTCCCATAGACACAAGGCAAGGCAGCCTCCTTCCCAGGATCATTACCAATTCCACACATGCTGCCTCAGCAAAGCCTGCATCATGAAGGGAGAAGGATGCACGTGCTGTCTCCTCACCTCCACAAAGCACACAACCAGCTCCCATCCTGGCCGCAGCAATCAGCTAAAAATAGCGTTTGGCCACACCCAGAGCAGTGCCAAGCTTGAGTGCCAGCACCCAGAGTACTGTCAGGACGAGGAGTTACAAACAGGATCAGCTCTTGACATGTAGACACTGTGAAATCCTGCACAGGGCATAAGGATGCTCCGTACACCACCTCCTGAGAAAGCATTTGTCCTCCAAGCAAGATCATGCTGGATGAGCATCTGAGATGCCGGGGCTGTTCCTGTAACACGTGCAATTCAGAAATGCTGCTGTGTTGCTGTGCTACAGACACAGAGTCCTATGTCTCCCTGTGAGTCCTTTAACAACGGATCAAATATTTCCTCATGCTCTGTCCTCCTCCATGAATGTTCCTCCAGGCACCGGCACAGCCAAGAGACACAGAGTGAACAATGTGAGGCTCACGGCTCCAGCGCCTGTTTTACTTTCACCAGGGCAGCAGCACCTGCGCCCCTGCGCTCTGCCTCCTCCTCCCTCCTATAGCTTGCTGCAGGGTAGGCATTTCTTGGGATCACTGAGGTCCCCACTGGACAGCGAGGCACCCTGGGGTGCCAGGGCAGCTCGGACATGATGGCCTTTCACTAGAGCCTGCTTGTATTTGCAGCTCAGTTACCTCATCCAGGTCCTTAAAGCAATGACTCTTCCCTTTGCTCCAGAGAAGAAGAAAAGAAAGTGCCCGCGTTGTCATCCTCCTCCTCTCAGCTCCCCTGGCCTTCCTACATCTGCAGCACAGGAGCCATGGTCTTTCTGGGCCTGCTCTCTGCCCCCTGTGAGGACCCACAGAAGAGAGTAAGCACCCTCACCGTGGAACAGCCAGCCCCACAGCTCACCACTCCCACAAGACAGCCCCGGGCTCCAAAGGCAACGCTGGCTGGACACTGCTTGGGGCTCCCACCGCCAACTCCTGCCCTGCCCCACGGCAGCAGAGGCTGAAGGAGTTGAGATGAGGCTCCCCAGACCCTGCAGAAGGCAGCCTCACGCTTGCCCCTACAGGTCAGCTGTCCTGTGTTCCCTGCACATCCCCTGGCAGGAGTACAAAACACCCTTGCAGTACCCCGAGTCCCATCACACTTGCACAAAACCACAAGGCCACAGCTTGGTGCTGTCTGTACAGATAGCCTTGAGTGAGGCTGAACTGCAAACCGTAAAAGACAGAAAAGCAATCAGATAAGGTCTCTTCCCTGACCTGGGAGCAGAGAGAACTGCAGACAGGGAGCATGAAACGATGCAAGTATTAAGTACATCAATTTAAAAGGCAGTCAGCTCCAGCGCGTATACAGATCTTTAGTATGGTGTAACAGATCAGAAGAAATTATCAATGAGGGTGGACTAGATTTCCCCACCCATGTTCCCTGTAGCACAGCAACATTTCATCTCTATTCCTCTCCTCCCGCACAGGAGATACAAAGTGTTTCATAGCTCTGTTCCCCGCACAGCCCCTGCTGTAGCAATTGCAACTATTCTGTGAAGAGTTGCCCTTGCCTTTTCCTCCTGCAGCCCATCAACATGCAGCAGCATCCCTTAGCTGGTGTTGGCCATTGCTCTGGTACCGGGAGACCCATACCGGCAATGTCAAGGACCGCTTCCAGGTGGCAGCTGCCTCACCTGCAGCAGGGATGCGTCCCTGCCAGACCCTGGCAGCACAGTGCCCAAGTGCTGGTGCCCCACACAAGGAAGCCATAGCTGTAGCCGAGTTCCCCACTCCTGTCTTGGCTGAAGGGAAGCAGGCAGATAATGTCACCTCCTGTCACAGCCCGCGATTCCTCTGCAAGGTAATTACTGCTAATGCAGTGCTCAACTCTCCTTTTTTCTCTGGTGGTGGCTAGACTAAGCCAAGGTAACACAATTCTTTCAGTTCAGGGGATGACAGATCTTATTATTTATCCTTCCCCTTTGGAAAGGTACAAAGGATTCATTTACGCAATAAAAGCAAATCCTAGCCATAACACTTGTCTTCATTAACAGGTTGCCACAGCTCCTCTGCCTCCCAGCATGCCTCCCAGCCAAGAAATAGCAGCCTTCGCAAGCTATTTCAGCATTGTCTGTCATGCAGAGATGGAGGTGGCAAAGGGCTCTTCCCCCAGGCAGAGCAGCGAGGCAGCATACAGGGATGGGGACTCCACGCCAGGATGAGGTGGGGAAATGCGAAAATGCTGTCCAGATAACCATTACTCTGTGCTGAGCTCTGCAATGGAGCAGAGGCAGGACTGGTGCCCAACCTCATCAAAGTCAGTGCAACACAGCTACAGATTCGCTCCCTTGGAAAACAGCCCTGTGTTTAATATTCACTGTGCCATACAGAGTCCCCCTTCTATTGACCACTAACAGAAAATGACATATGAAATCACTGCATATTAAATGAATGACTAGCGCAGAGTGCAGCATCCCGATGGGATGCCAGGTCCACAGTTCAGAGAAACACGTTCATTTCAGCCAGTTAAAAAGAAACACTTAGAGAACATACCCCCACACACCTCCCATCACGTCCGGTTGGGTTCACACCAAGGAGGAAGGACAGCACTCCCAGGAAGTACAAGAATGACCTGCGTGAGGCCAGGTCTTCACCAGAGCTCAGTGCAGCCAGGGGTCGACCTTTTGGAAAATAAGCACTCCACATCAGGCTGTCCGGCCTCACAGGGTGCCGAGCTCTGTGCAAGCTCGCCTCTCATGGCAGGCAGCAAGAATTGACCAGGAAAGGATGTTGCCGCTATGCACCCTCCTCTGACAGGCTCCACACTGACGACAGCATGAGCTAGCACACCCTTGGAAGGAGAGCAGGGGGACAATGGCTGGATCAGTGGTGTTGCTGACCCCTGCCAGCCCACACAGGAGGAGCAAGCCACCTGCATCTGATAGATGAAATACCAAAAGCAGGAAAGAATGGTCCCTTTCCCCCATGTCCCCAAATGGCAACACCTTTTAACGCTGTCCATTGGCACATCCCACACATGCTTGAAGATGTTTCAACACCCCCATGTGGGCAGAGGATGGTTTAAAACCAGGACTCAGCTCCTGCACATTTCTCATTTACTCCCTGCTGTGTTATTTGGGTGTCAGGAACAAAATTACATGTAACCTCACTTCCTTCCAAAGGAGGAACCCCAAGCATGTGCCAAACCTGCCTAGCTTTGCACTAGTGTTCAGCAGATATCATTCTCAGCAGTTGCCTTTAGGTTAACCTGTCCTCTTCAGGGATGGCCCCGATGTTCGTGTCTTTGAGCTGAGAGACCTCTGTGCACATTAAGACCAGCACCTCTAACAGCAGCCAGGAACAAGAGAATGAGGAACCCAAATGACAGTCTCCCCTGCAGCACTGCAGCAGTTTAGCCAAAATAAAATGCCAAGAGCAACAGGAAAAATAACCTAAATTCTCCATGGGAAACGTAGAAACAATTTCTTTGACAGATAATTGCTCCACAGGGATGACATAAAGCCAACCTTCCTCTCCGCAGCTCTGTTCTGCTTTGCTGCCATGACCAGTGATGCCAAATCTGAGCAGTCAACTCCAGCTGGCGACAACAGCCATCTCCACCAGCCCATGTTTTCCCAAATAAACACACTGCGTCCAGGAGGCAGTTGGTAATTGCATACATCCATTTGTCTTCCATTTTTAAGGCTTGCACAGGAAGGCCTTCAGCAACAGAAAGCCCTTGTGGTGCAACGGTGCACCACAATACAAAATACACAATAAAAACCTGTTTTCAGCTGCACAGCTGACCCCAGCCAGAGTCAGCCCACCTTCCCAAAAGCACACACTGTGGTTTTCCAGTCCCTCTTGACTCACAGTCTCACACCAGCATTGCAAAAACCCTGTCAAGGTGCACTCCTGCTGCCAGCTATCATGGGTCAGGGTGCAGAACTGCAAAGGGTTTCACATTAGTACTGCCACAGGGTGTGTCTTGAGAATTTCTCTCAGTGCAGGCTTACTCCCTTATCTCCACTCGCATTTTTATGTCTAAATCCACTCAGACTGTCAGCTGTTTGCTCTGCTTTTATTACCGTTGTCCCATTACACCCCCTCAACCAATTAAGCTCCCATTCCTCTAATGTACACATTTCAATTACAGCAGGCAGCTCACCAAACATACTGCTGCTTGCTCAAGGTTCATTTAATGTAGGCATCTTAATTTCATCTGCCGAGCAAAGTTACAGGCTCTTCCTGAAGTTGCTTTCACCAGAGAACATGAATGTAAGGAAGGACAAAATTACCACGTTAAGAGAGTTGTACATCTTTTTAAAGACTAGAGCATGCAAATGCATTTCAAGGGCCCATACACAAGCTGCATAATAAGCCAGAGCAACGCTCCTGCATTTCACAGCGCTAGGCCATTGAGTCATTTCAGAGAATAGGTACAGAGCCAGAAGCACTGGGAGAAGGAGGATGCTGTTCAAAACATATGGCAAGTCATAAAGAATTGTTGCCAGTCAGCAAAAATCAAAGGGGAACAAACACAATTTGTCTTCTGGGGGAGCCCACTACAGCTCTCTGTTGCTTTTAAAAGCAAAAATAACCACAGTCACTTGATACCTAATCACTGTAACCGAGCGGATACAAACCAGCACATTATATAACCTGCCGCCCACAAGCCACAAATGCCAACATAACAAAGCAGAGCGTTTTCAGGTTTATCTCAAGGTTCCCAGCCTGAGTGCACAGTGAGAGAGATAAGGGATGCCAGAGACTTGTAAATACATAACAAAATAGTGGGGTAACAGGAAGATAAGTGATCCCCTCCATCAGCAGGGTATAGTGCTCTGCTTGCTCTGGGTACCCACCTACCATCTCAAGGGTGTACAGAAATGCCATTTTCATTTATTTATATAAGAGAGGAACGGGAAAAGGTAGAGACACCTCCAGGTTGCACATGGGGGAAGCAGGAGATGCTTCAGTAATCCTGCAACAATGTTGAGAGGCAATGCTTTCACCCACAGAAACATGTGTACATATTTCTTGTCTCGTTTCAAACACTGTAAATGCATTCAGCGTGCTAATGAAATGCTCTGGCCAACACAAACCTAACAGAGATGGGCAAAGCGCACCAAAGGAATGAAACCTTCTAGTCACCAAAAAATGGGGGCAGAAAAGGCTGTATTAACATCCGCTTGCCCACACCATCCCTCCAAGTTTCCCCGGGAAGCTGTCTCCTGAAGTTGTGTAGAATTAATTTGTTATCAATTCTGTAAAAATATATATATTCAGCCTTTCCTGAGTGCCTTGGTAAGAAGACCATGTGACTGACAGCATGACCTACCCAGAGATACTCCTGCAGCACCGCTGGGTCCTGACGCCAGCATCAACCCTCTGCATCCTACCTACTGTCCTTCAAAGAGTGCCCTTGGTATGCTGCTTCCTGCTGCCACACAACCTGTGCCCTCAATCACACATGAGTACTTACAGGCCATTGAGGAACTGGTGTTGAGTTGCTGTGTTACAGCCAGAGACGTTGACTGTAAACTCTTCTGGGCTGAGTTTGCCTTTCTTGCATTTGGTGTTGTACAAACCAGGCACGTTCTGCTTCAAGACCAGGCTCCTGGATGTTATAAAAGAAAAATGAATACAATTTGCCACCTTAGGACCAAAGGGGTGTTTTGCAGGCTTTGACAGTGCTGTGCTCTGACCTGTGCACCTACATTGGCCTCCACTGACTTCCATGAGGTCCCACTCGTACCATTAGCAGGGCTTGGGCAGTCGTGGCCCTCAGCCTGCAATAGGCAAAGAAGGCAGAGGCAGGAGCTGGGTAAGGCAGAAGGTACACATCCAGTTCAGACAGAAAGAGCTGGGTCAGCAGGCAGTGAAACCAGCTGGGAGCAGCCAGGGCTTAGAGCAAGACTCACAGCAAGCTGAGGAGCACTGCATTTTGCAGGTGCTGTGTGTTTGTTTTTCCCAAGGACCCCATTCTGCTTGGGAGCACCCACTGCAAGATTCAGCCCTCCTGGCTCCTCGTGACCTCAGGAACTGCGCGAGCCAGGCAGCAACCAGCCCCCAGCGAGTCCTTGCAGTGTGAGTGTGTTGGACTGACCACATCCCAGGGCAGATGCCTTACCGCCTCTCCAAGAGCAGAGATGCTCAAGACTGGGGCCACTTTAGCCAGATCTCTCCTCAGATGCAAGGGAAGTCTCTAGCAGAGAGTCTCAACACAGACCCAACCCCACAGTCCCACACCATCGCCACAAGGGCATATTTTCCCCTTGCATGATTAGCCAACCCTTTGGTCTGGGATGCTTGTGAAAACGACACTTATCCCAAAGTCCCAGCCAAACCTCAAAGTGAAGAGTTGCTGGAAAATGAGGAGGGCTATTTATCTCCTCATAAAACAAAAGACAGCAAAGCTCTCCCAGTTTCAGCTATGCTGTGAGGAAAGAGTCTCTGAAACCATCTCCTTGCTCTGCAAGTAATACACAAATGCAGGCTGATGTTGTGGCAAAGCCCAGAAAGTCTAAGGCACCGTGCAGACAGGCTGTCCAGTGATCATCCTCCACCTTAACCACCCCAATCTAATGACCACTGCCTGAACCAGCAACAAGCAGAATGGGTGTTTCTCCCCGTAACAGTGATCTTAACGGTGCATTAATAGATTGATAGAGGTCTGCTGTGGTGTTTTATTTGCTTCTCAGTTCCAAAACCACGAATGCCTTCAAGCATTTCCAATGTGCATGGGCAAGCAAAGCGAAGACACACATTACAACAGAAGGGGGTAGGAAGCCTGCCCGAAAGGTTTGTCCCATTTTCAGGAAAACAATGTAAGTGTTGGTAGTAGCAAAGAACATGCAACAGGGAGGCAAAACCTGGTGAAGAAAGAGACAGATACGTCATGTCAACTTACAGATAGCTTTGAAGGTAAGGAAAGACAGACTAAGCCAGAAGAGCAGACTTTGCAGAGCAGTTATTCCTGGTTATACTGTCTCCTTCTCCTGTAGTTTATGGATGAGACAGTGCATGCCCTGGAAGGTCAGAACAGTCCCAGGCTTCCCTCCCCTTGCTACTCTGTCACTGTTTTTTTCCCCAATAAACACAAAACATACACTCAAGCTACAGAGCTTCCCATGCAGTGTAAGCAGGGCTTTTCCCACCTGTTCACCTCGTCTTTCACCTCTTGTCCCTTCTACCCCTCTTTTATCCACTGTTTGGAAGCACAAGCTCCTTTCTTCACTGCACTTTGTAGCTCTACGCTTTTGAAGAGATGTCCACTGTCCCCAAAGCAGCATTTCCTTTGGTTACACCAGTGGGGACCACCAGCAGAAGCGTAAATACCAAGCAGTCTGCACTTGTCAGCCATGGAGAAAACACCCAAGGCCTGTGAGCTTTTAGGGAGTGTGGCATAGCACACCAAACTTTCTCAGGACAGTTTTCCCTCACCAAACTCTTCAGCCTGAGGACTCATGCCTCCTCCACTACTCACATGGCAAACTGAGGTCCTCTTCCCCTTGTATTAGCCACCAAAGTCCCAGGGAAGCAGCAGTGAGATGATGGGCCGGAGGGTGAGCTACGAGCAATGGACATGCAGTATCCATGACTTGGCTTTTGTCATTACTCTAAGGTAGCCCTCTCGGGCATAGAGACTGTCAAGGGTACAAACTACCATGTCAGTCTTTTGGCTCCATTTAGATCTGTGGAAATAATTTGTCCTGAGACAAGTACAAGGTAAGCAATCACATGTAGGCACTTGTGTTGTGTTCATCACTGCCTTGCCAGCATTCCTTATTTGAAGGAATTAGTTACGTTTATTTACCAATCTCCCGGGCTGCTGCAACTATAAATTGCTGCTTGCAGGGTGCTCAGGTGAGCTACAGGAGGAAGGTGCACTTCACGCAAACCTGTTGCAAACACAACAGACAGAGAGGACCAGGGAACAGCCTCCACCTGTTAAACAGGGGCCAAGCCTGCAAGCCTGCTGTGACCAGCGTCTTCATCACATCCAGAGGGCTTAAAACTTCTGCTGTCTTTTGAAGTATTTTCAGAGACAGATTTTCCTGTAGCGCAAGAGACCACATTAAACCACCTCTAAGAGCATTCAGCTGGGCCAAAACCACACTGGGGAGGTGACACCACACTGTCAGGTGCTTCGTGACAAAGCTGTGGTCATCTCCAGTGGCTTGGCCAGGCAAAGTCTACTCCTGCAGTCCTGTGGTGCCAAAACTGACGGGCCACTGGCTCTTCTGGCTCAGGCAGCCACCACTGCTAATCCCAGCGGTTCTTCACGGGAAGCAGAAAATAAGACAGGGAGGGCAGAAGTTCTCTCACCGACTACCTGGATCTGCCCCAGCTCAGGAAATCGAGAGGAGGATGCTGGGCATTCCCCCCACCATTGCAGCAGACCAGCCCAAGTCCCCCAGGCTTTTCCTCCCTTCCTGCTTCTCCCCATGGGAGAGGCAGCCCGGACCTCTCCTAATGGCACCAGGGACCACCTCGGCCTCCCCTCCCACCAGACTTGCTGAACATGCTGCCTATTCCACAGGGGAGCACAGCTCAGCAGCTCCTGGGTGCTGTGGAGAAGGCCTCTGCTTTTCTGTGTGGCAGGAAGGGTGGAAAGCGGGCTTCCCTCCTGTCTTGCACATGGGACCAGCCCTCCCCAAGGGAGCCAGGTCTGCATGCCTGCCAAAGGCAAACACTTCTTGACTGAGCAAACAGCACTCTAGCAGGCACCTCTCCCTTGTAGGCACAACCATCCAGAGGCAACCTCAGCATTAAAAATTGGGATTAAACCCCACGCAAGGTAATCTATAGTTTTTTTAACAGTTCCTTTCATGGCTTTTGAAGCTTCATCAGTCTTCTTTTCCTCTCCTCCCATTCACTCTATCCTTCTCTCTCCACCTGTTCCCTATGCGCTTTGCTTCCCTTTCACCCCTCTCATCCCACCTTCATCCCTGCACCTCAGGTGACTGCTTCTGCAACCTGCAGGGACCCAAGGTGAAGGGAGCCAGGCACCTACAGACCTTTGCAAGTCTTCTTCAGACAGTAAAAAATATCATTATTCCCGTTTTAGACAACGGGGCCAGTGAGTTGCTCACCGAGAGGTCACACGGGAAATCGGTGGCACAGAGGAGCGTGCATTCAGAGTCCTGGTCCAAGCCCTCTACCGCAGCAGCAGCAGCCTCATCTGCCAGCCATCCCTCTTCATGGTTTATTCCTCCCAATATATTGCTTAGGATCATCTCTCTCGTTTCCCACAGACCTTTCTCTACTTCTTCGCTCCCACTTATCCTGCAATCAGAGCTCATTGTTTCAGTTTGGACTGCAGGATCAGGACCTTAGAGTGCCTCTGTTGGGCCAAACCGCAATCTTGCAATCTCAGGCTGCCCGGAAATGGCTGGGGGAGGAGAGAAAACTGTGGACATGACATTTCTTCCAAGAAAAAACAATTGAAAATGTTGGTGTTCATACAAGTACATATCCCTGCTCTGCATCTGAAAAGCAAACACTGAATCACAAAGAATCTGAAAAGAAGAAATGAAACAACTGCACTGACTTCCACCACCCAGGCTCAGAAAATGCTGACAGCTGGGCACGAAGAACAGCATAAGAAAATAATTTGACTTTTAATAGTACAACAGTGAAAACAGGAGCAAGATGTTTGTCAAGCAAATATGAGTCCCCATTATTTACCTTGTTACCCAAAGGCAGAAAGTCAGCAAGAATCAAGTCCCCTTCTTTTAGGCAGTTTTATGCATTTGAGCAAGACACAACAGGCAGTCAGTGTGTTGGGATATACCTTTCACACACTTCCCTCCTCCATATTGAGTTGCTGTTCATAATTAACCATACATGTGTACGTTGCTATGGTGTAAGGACTGCGTGAATGTTGATCAGACAATCCTTAAGGTCACTTTCCCGAGAAGCTTTGTTTAAAAAGAAAAAAAAACCCCAAAGGCAGAAGGGAAGATTAGCTCAGAATTTCTCCAACCTTTAGCGCCCGAGGGCTCTGAATCAAAGGTCTGGCACAAGCATGCTGCTGTAAGAAAAAGCTAAGACTGAGATCTCAAGGTACCCCATCATCACCCTGGGGCACTAGCACCCAGCGTCGGCTTGTCTCTTTGTATCACTCAGAAGCAGGATCTCGCCCCTCCTTCCCTGAGGGACCACAGCAGAGCCGAATGGCCTTTCTTGAAACCTCTTCCCCTCCCGGAAATTTAATGGGACACAGCCTGCATGTCAGGCATTCCGACAGGGTCTGGGGAAGGCAGGACCTGTCCCACCCCACAGCCTCAACCCAGGTGAGTTTCTCCACAGACCCCTGTGTGAAGAGGTCCTGGCAGCAGGTTGGCAGATGGCCCTGCCAAGCTCTATCATCACCACATCCCTCAACCCCGAAAGGATGCCACAGAGGGGCTCATAGGCAAGAGGGATGCTGAAATCATGACCTAGGAGAAGATATCTTCCATAGCTGGGTCCTTCAGGCCCTGGGTCAAGCGGCTCTAGTCGCCTTAGCTACCCTGTGTCTACCTGCCGTAAATCAGCAAGCTCCAGGACAGACAGCACTGAGATTTCGGCTCCTCCCGAGCGCTGCAGCACCTGCGGTGCCCCACGCCGGACCAGCCCCTGCTG
>NW_008824008.1:77347-94428 GCF_000699105.1 Pygoscelis adeliae
CCCAATCTCCGCCAAAAACAAGCCCCGTGCTCTGCCCCAGCACCGTGCATGGGCCCTCGGGCTGCACACTGTCCCTGGCATAGCCATGAGATAGGCTGTAAATTGGCTGTAAATTGGCTCCTTCCCTGCCCTCCCCAGTCCCAGCAGCACCTACCCAGTGTGTGGCTCAGGGTACGCCTTCTGCTCCAAAGTCCCCAGAAGCACTGAAGAGGGCTCACCACCCAAAACCAGCGGCAACATCTTTGTGGTCCTCCTGGGAAGTGGTGCCCATTTGCTAAGTATTTTGGAAGACCTGAAAGAAGCAGCCACCCAGTAGCAAAAGACCCCAGGAACAGCCTGGGCCAGGCTGTCCTCTTCCACCCCCTTTCCCTTTCCTATTGGATGGTGGGCTTTGCAGTCTCGTAAAGCCTCTCTGTGGTTGGAATTTTGAGATGAAATATTCCCAGCAAAACAGCTCGGTGATAACCATTTGGGAATGTTTCCTGGGGTGGAGGGATCCCTTCGCTGTCTGACCTTCATGGGATTAAGTCAATGTGAACGCTACCATTTTTTTCTCCTCTCCCTCCCTTCTCTCTCTGCCAGGATGCGGTATGACTGATGTTATTTATTGACTGTCTTGTTTCTTCTCCTAAAACCCAAATAAGGTGGCACTTATTCAAAGTTTTGTCCTGGTGCTACCACTTATGAACCAACACAAGACAGCCACCCGCCTAAATCCACGCCAGCCCCCAGAAGTGAGCTTAGTTATACATCAGCAGTTTATCAGTATTTTATACACTTTCTAGTGGCCAAGCAACACTCCTTCACCCTGCAGCTTTGGCCCCCATGGCATGCCCTGAAGAGATTTAATCTCTTTGATCGCTGGGGGTTATGAACCCCTCAAAGCACAGGTCCTCAGAGCAAGTGCAGCACCAGCAGGTCCCCTGAGTCCTTACCAAAATGGCCACATCTCTGCAGCGGCAGTGCCAAGGGAGAAAACAGCCGCTCTCACAGAAAGGCAACCATTGTGTACGCTTCTTGGTGTTTTAAAGGCTGAGGGAGCTATTTTGAGAGCTGAAATAACATTCTTCCTGCTCTGGTATTTCCAATCTTGTGTTATCCTGGACTAATAAATGGCTCCTCACAGCATTTGCTTTTTTGTAACCCCACAAAATCCAGAGATCTTGGCCAGGTTTTCCCTCTGCGTGTACCTGACGCTGCCCCATGGCACTGCCACACTAAAGAGCTGCAGGCCATGACAAGTGACTGCAGGGCACAGCTTTCCTGGGGCAAGGAGGTGCTATTGCCCCCATGTCACCAAGACAGGTCCCAAAATCAGGTGCCTGGAAAAAAGTATGCTTGAAGTATCAGCATTAATCACATCCCTGACTGCAAGGCTTCCTGCAATAGCAAAAGTAAAGCAAGCTCACTTTAAAAGTGACAGAGGGGAGGTCTTTGAATTCAGTAACCTCTGGCTTTCAGCAACTGAGGCTGAAGAAATCCTTCTGTCAAACAGGCAAAAAGTGACAGCACTCAGCCCCAGCGATTTTGGCCAGAAAGGAAAATGCATCAATTGATCAGAAACTGCCTTAGTCACTTCACCTCTGCTGTCAGCCAAAGCTGGAAGGAAAACAATGCAGCATATGGGATTTTAAAGCAATTTCATTTTTGGTAAACTCTGAGCATCTGAGACATTTTGTTCACAGCTCTTTTTTGAGCAGATGGTGTCCCTTCGAGTGCTGGAAAATGCACGATGCTGACAGGCCCACCAAAGACCTCTCACAAATTAAAAAATCACGGCTTAAAAAAAGGGCACAGCCTGGGGACAGCAAGCGTGTGCTGGAGTCCACCCAGTGCAGGACACAACAGAGATGCAGAGAGGCACCAGCCATCAAGGGGTGGCGTTATGTGGGCCCACAGAGATATTTCCTACAATCCCTTCTTCACGGGACACTAGTCCTACAGGAGGAGCAGCTCTTCTCCTGTGAACCTCGTCCTGCAGCATCCCCCCAACAAGGGGTGTTTAGGTGCAAAGGGAGGTAGGGCACGTGGTTGTGTTGCTTTTGAACTGCATCCCACAATAACGCATCCCTCGCCATAACGCCACATGTCCCAAAGCCTGCTTCAAGCTGACCTTGACCTGTGGAAAGAGTCTTTCCTCCCTCGTCTCCACCAACACTACCTCGACAAAGACGAGTAGCCACAAGTACGTTCCCCCATCTCATCTGGGGTTACGCCTAGCTTTCCCAGGGGTGGGTGTGCTGGAGGCTGACACTGATATCCCTTCCTGCTCAGCCCATGTCTTCAAAGACAATTGCAATGACGTTGGTGCACAGATGTGACAACACTCCTGGGATGCTGTGAACAGCACATGACTTCTCCTGCCCCAGTCCTCACTGGGTTTTCCTGCTAGGCTACTGAGACCCACTGAGGATCTGCCTGGCAATTTGCCTGGCCCAGAAAGGGGACCTGCTCCAACGCAAGCAAATGTTCAAAATTATGGCTTTGCTTTGCTGTCTGTTAATTAATATTTCCTCCCCCTGATGCCTTACAGCACGTGCATGTTCCCTGTCCAAATTTCACCACATCAGTGCTCTTCACGGGGACAAAACTGTGTGCCATCTCCTCATCCGCTTTCTTCCAGCAACAGAGAAGTGAGAAGACTGAGCCCTCGTGTCCGGACATCAAGCAGCAGGATCAGGCCTCGGAGGTATTTTATTTTTCATGTAAAAGAGAGGACGACCGCAGAGCTAACCCCTGCCCTTGCAGACCTCACTCGCAGCTCAGGAAGAAACAAAGGAACCTCATTCCCCTCTAATTGCAGTCCTCCCCAGGGTGATATTACCACTGGAGACTGGCTACGGTTTTACTGGGCTGTTTTTTGGGGGAAAAAAGGTACACAGAGGCGAGGAAAATGAAAAAGGGAATTGCTTTGAGTTTGCTTTCATTCCTGGGAAATATATGTCTTCTGAAAATAGATTTACCACCTGGTTTTCCTGTCCTGCTCCTTTCTGCTCCAAAGCCAGAGTGAGGCCTGGCAAGAAATGTCGCCCACCCAGAAACGGGAGCAGTGGGGGAAAGGGACCAGGGATCGCTCAGCAGCAGCCATCACAGCTGCTGCATACCCCGATGCATGGGCTAAATACAGTGCCTAAATACAGTGCCTAAGCAACTGTTTCTCAGTTTAGGTGTTAACCCTCATTTCATTAGCCAGATCATCTCTCATCAAAGCCATCTGTTCCTTTATACAGCTTTTTAAATATTGTGATAGACTTCACTTCTCCAAATGCCCCGCTGCTAAACAGATGCCATCTGAGCATGCGTACCCTTGGCATGGCATTAACAGGTGTGCTCAGGATTTGCTGGAGAGGCAGTCGCCTGCAAAGTGCTCTCTCTCACTCTAAGAAATATCCCTAGATCCCAGCCCTCCGTGATGAAGCGCTCCCTCTTCCCAACTCGCCCACATGATCCCAACTGAGAAAAATTCACCTGGATTTGGGACTGGAGCAGCAAATTGAAGTGATCCGCCCCATCTCGCTGCAAGAAAGTGATACCATTTAAATGGTAGGAAGGGAAATGGAGAAAATAGATACAAAATTTCAAAATTTTTTCCATAAAAAGAGAAGTCAAAAAAATTACCGCTGTGATGGCAAATACATGGGTTAAACAGGACTTGCCTGTGAGACGGTCAGGGTCTGAACTCTGGGGAGGAAACCTTGAAGTGCTGGTGTGTGCAGATGAGAGCTGCAGGCTGGTGTGCCCCGGCCCCAATGGGCACGTGTTCTGGCCTGGCACAATCCTATATGAAGTGGAGAAACACTGTAAAAAAGACAATATTTTTTTTTTAAGAATAATGAGATTTAGTAAAATAATTATTTCCTATTATTATGCTATAAATGCTAATGGAATTATGTCAGCCAGGAAAATTAGTACCCCCAGTTAATATGTAGGTTAGGCATTACCGTGCAGAGATGGTAAGGCACTGTTTCACTTACAGTTTTTATCTGTGCCACTCACTGGAGCTTTTCTCCTGGGCATCTTCCAAGGCTCACAAAAAGGGATTTTTTTTTTTTTTTTTTTTTGGTCCTGCTTGCAGGCTTTGCTGCTCATCTGCTTCTCTTGGGCAGTGGATTTATCTTTACAGATGCAGCTGGTGTGGGGCAGCGGCTGGACAGGCCTGCTGGGGTCAGCTGGCTGCTGATTTGCAAAACCAGGGTGGGAATTCTGCTATCATTTTCTCAGAAAAAGCCTAAATTAGGGTTTAACTCTCCAGGAAGTGGGACAGCAGGAGATGCACTCAGTAAACACAATGCACCCCATATGCGAGGGGTGATTTAAACAGCAAAAGCCTCCAAACGATCCGGTGGGCAGCTCTGCCCATGCAGGAACACCCCTGGCTCCTCCACAAACTCGGCGCTTTGCTAGGTTTCAGGGGTTTTGGTTTTTTTCCCCTATTCACCCCTGTCTAGTGGGGCTGGCATTGCTGGGTGTGCGCCCCTGAATGCCAAAGGTTTCAGCTCCTGGGCTGGGCACCACTCAGCCAGAGCCATTGCTGGGAGCTGGGGCACGTGGGCATGTGTTACCAAATATCTCCTTTCCCACTGGGCTCTGCTTTTGGTTTTTCTTTTCATTCTTCTTTTAAAAGAAGATCTTAAAGGAAATTGTACCTTGATTCCCAGAAGTGCCCCAGAAGCTGGTGAAAAGGAGCCCTGTAACTCCCTATGCGATCCTTTCTACATAAGGGTACAGCTACAAAACAGTCCAGGAGCAAAAATACTGAGGTAATACAAGTCCAGTCCAGCCATGCCTTTGGGGCCACAGCCTGGGAACTGATACATGATCAACTGTTAAAAATCCCTCCAAACTGAGAGCCCTCCCAGCTGCAAATACCCCAAACATCGGCTGACCAGAGCCCATAGGTCTGTCACCACGTTTCCAGCCTGGCATGGACTCCCAGGCTCATGTGGACACAGGAGACCTTTCAGAAGACCTTTTTTTTCCTGGGAGCCTCCCACACCAACAGCTCAACGAGATACCTGAAGTCAGGCTGCATTTCCCACCTGCTTATTTCCAGAAAGCCGTGTTCTGGCTGCTGCTTTCTGGGCCTGAAAAATTATCAATGCCAGCCAGAGGACAGCAGTCGCCTTGCACTTGCAAGCTGCGGAGGGAGATAGGGATGCAGACATCATCTGGGGTTACAAGGAAACAACAGAGCCACTGGATGAAGTGGGCAGAAATCCATGCCCGACGCCCCAAGCAGCCTCCTCTGCATCCCTGCACACCTCCCCAGCAACCCCCTACTTTCACCAGGTATTTTTAAACTGGCTCAGGGATAAGGCGACCAGCCCAGGGCTGACCATGCACCCTTTTCCCCACCCCAGGCCCCCATGCTAAAGCTCTGCATCCAAGTGCCAAAGGGCCAAGTGAAGTTTTGGTGCTGCTGCACAGGACTCTGGTGCAGCACCTGGCCGGACGGCACAGAGCAGGACTGCCACCAGCTTTCCTGAGCACAGCAGTGGGGCTGCTAGGCAGGAGATGGCACAGGAGATGTCTGCTCCACCTGGCTGCTTTTCAGGGACTGAGAACCCTGCCACATTTCTTCAGTGCTAGCACTCACCCTCTCACCACAGTCCCTTTCTCAAGGCCTAACTCCAGTGCCAGCAGGTTTTGCTCGTGCTTGCCTCCAGCTATGGGAGATTACCCAAATGTAGCCCAGCCCATGTGCCCGACCACAGCAGAGATGGGGTTAGATGGAGCCTGGAAGCTACTCTAGTCAGCTTTCACAACTTTGGCCTCATGCCACACCCTGGCGGTCGTGTTTGTACATGCCTGCCTCCCAGGGCAGGCGTAGCATTTCCTCAAGCCACCCCACGACACAAAGCAGGTGACCTGCTCGGGGGTTTCTGCTGTGGAAGAGGCATACGACTCCTGAGCCAACACTGTATTTCCTAAGGGCCCCACCAGTTCTGGGAAAAAAGGTAAAAAAAAGCCAGTCCCTGCTGTGTGCCAAAGCTGAGGGCCTGGTGTCGTGGTTTAACCTCAGTCAGCAACTGAGCACCACACAGCCGCTCGCTCACTCCCCCCCCACAGTGGGATGGGGGAGAGAATTGGAAGAGCACAAGTGAGAAAAACTCATGGGTTGAGATAAAAACAGTTTAATAATTGAAATAAAATGATAATAATAATAAGATAATAATAATAATACACAAAGCAAGTGATGCACAGTGCAATTGCTCACCACCCGCCGACCGATGCCCAGCCAGTCCCCGAGCAGCGGCCCCCCCGGCCAGCTTTCCCCCAGTTTATGTACTGAGCATGACGTCACATGGTATGGAATGTCCCTTTGGCCAGTTTGGCTGTGCCCCCTCCCAGCTTCTTGTGCACCTCCAGCCTTCTCAGTTGGTAGAGCATGGGAAACTGAAAAGTCCTTGACTAGTGTAAGCACTACCTGGCAACAACTAAAACATCGGTGTGTTATCAACATTATTCTCATCCTAAATCCAAAACACAGCACTGTACCAGCTACTAGGAAGGAAATTAACTCTATCCCTGCCAAAACCAGGACACCTGGAAACACTCAGCGCAACACTGCACAGGACAGCGTACAAATACCTCTTGTTCTCAGTCCTTCGTGGTGTTATTCCAGAGGGTTCAATGTGCCAAGAACAGAGTTAGAGACAACAGAAGATCAGGCACGGTCAGAACATCAGGTCTTCGAAAAGTTTGACAGTCACTGTACCCTTGGTTTAGCCCAGCCTATAGCCAGCCACCCATCGACCAGCAGTCCCTCAACGCTTTCGTGCTGCTTAGAAAGCGTTAGCGGGGTCCTTGACTACCAGATCAGCAGGAGAGGTGCCAAAGTCCACAGAAACGGGTGCAGCTCATGCCTCAGTACCCACCTTACTGAGGCTCCACGACTTCCCCATGTCACTGCACACAGCTGCGGGTGGATTCAGCAGCTGCCTCGGGAGGTGGCTGGGGCCCTTCCTGCCTCCCAGAGACACTACATCTTCTTGAGGAAGGGGAGACCACACTAGAGAATATGGCCAAAATGATTTCCAAAGCAAAACAAAAATCAAAACAAACAAGCAAAAAATTAAAAACCAACACACAAAAAAATCAATACAAATAAGCAAAAAAGGAAATGCATGGAAGTATTCCTTGTTTTACCAAAATTCAAGGCATTCCCTTCAAAAACCTAGTTTTCCTGCAAAGGCTAACTGACATTTTTTGATCAACTCTACCACATGAAGAAGTTCATCTATAGAAACAGGAATTCAGGTAGTACAAGCTCAGAGATAAGACATTTGATGGAGGAGCTTTTCCTTTTCTGAATGATGTTTCTTTACTTATTTTCAGTTTTTCAAAAGCATGGGTAACTTGCCAATGGTTTCAAAACCTCAGATCCCTGAATCCCACTGGAAGTGCTGTGGCTGCTGAAGTCTTACACCCACGGGGGCAGGAGGGAGGGAAATAAAATTACCTTCTTGTAATTTTAGGTAGTCAGAGAGATTCAGAACAGCATGTACCTCTTTGCAGGGCCAGTTTTTCTTACACCATGTGCTTGAAAGGAATCAGCTTAAGGAAGTCCAAGTAATAGCAGTACAAAAGAAAGAAAAAAAAAAAAGGATCGAAGGTATGATAAAGATCAACAGGAAGATGTTCTCCAAGTGTCTGTAAAGTGCATTCACTGCAGTTCTCCAGCCAGAAAATTGCACAAACAAAATGATGGGAGCACCAGTAAGATTAGCCATTCACTCATCTTCCCAGCTTTGCTCCTACACTCAAACATAAAGTCCCATTTGCCTGCATCATTTTGAAGGCGGGTTCCCAACGATTTTTGCCGCTCTCCAACTGCCCATCAACCGTGTGAAGAAGGAAGCAACAGCACTATCTTTCTAACCAGCAGGTTGGAAACCTCCCAGCTCTGGGAGCCCGTTTCTATCCCCTCCTGCAGGCACTGTAGGGGGTGGTGGGGAGACATCTCCTACTCCTGTGCGTGTAATTCCTGTGCCTGTCAACTAGCCCTGACTCCAGATGAATGGCATCAAGACACGATTTCTGGCACACCCGGATCTTCAGGCACATCTCAGCAGAAACAAGGAGAACTTCCAGAAAAATCTAAACAAAATACTTAATGTTTTTGGTCAAAGCATTGTCCTGCAGTCACACTGGGCTGACATTTTGCTATTAAAATGGGATTTTCACATGCAAGAACTTGCCACGGTCTCCTTTCAAGCTTATGTCAGCTTCAATTTTCTTTTTCCCCTCTATCAGCTTGGCCACTAAGCCCGAAGTAATCAAATCTCTTGGTGACCTTCCATTTGACAACACTCCTCTTCCATTGACAAGGAAACCAGAAATGCTGAGGGGGTAGGTATTTTGGAAACACTGCACCAAGTGAATAGCTGGAAACACCAAGCAAAACACTGCTGTGATTCTGATGTGTGATGCACAAAGCCCTTTGCTTTGGGAGTTTCAAAATAAAACACAGCGGCCTGTCTAACTCATAACTGTTTATTGTAAATCTCTCAAGAGTTTACACATCATTTATGGCAAAGTAACACTGTTAAAACACCTGCTGGATGAAATACAGAATAAAGACAACTCTTTAATATTATATGGCATCATTTAAAAAACAAGAAACAGAACAAAAAAGAAACCATTTTAATTTTTTTTTTCCAGTTCTACATCTTTCCTGAAAATATCTGGGCCTGAGTCTCAGTTATCTCGAGATCCCTGCCTTGCCCAGGGCATGGGGCTGTGCAGCTGGGAAACAGGCACTCCCTCTCTGAGGGGCAAGGCGGTGACCTTCTTTATAAATGAAAATCATGCCCTCTATCTTCAAAAGTGCTCCAGTGCTGACAGTACAAAGCCTCTCTCCTGCACTGGCTAACATCTAACACAAAGGGCTATATGTCCCATTAATTCCACATGCCTTTTTTTTTTTTTAATCTTTTTTTTTTTAACAAGGCAACTGTTAAAATTCAGAAGCTACATAACTGTGTTTATATTTTGCTCAGAAACCAATGGATGTTGCATGCAGCTGAAATATTAGTAAAGACTTTGACTTAGATTAAGGTCAGTTTTCTAAGACCTGCTAGTCAAAGGCAGAAAAAGAAATTAAGAGGCCTCTTGTGCAAAAGGAGCTAAAATATGCATGCATCAATGGCCATGACTGATGAGAATATAACTTAGGTCTCCAAACACTGAAACCGAAGCTTTATTTGGCTTAAGACGTGGTTGAGCTCTATACCTTTACAAATTACAATGTATATGCGACAACAAAGGAATCATCTCAACACAGCATCAGTTGGTATTTTGGCCTGTATAGAGACTAATTTTCAACACAAAAGCCTGCTCAGCAATAAGTGTTTTTCATATTTAGCAAAGACAGCAGTGCACTGGGCTGGCTAACAGGGCTAACAAAAAGAAGAAAGCAGGTTTTCAAACTAACGTCTAACTGAATTTAGGCCAATTTTTCCCCTTGGACATCCTGTTTTCCATTGGTGCTGTTACTGTCCTTTCCATTAGTCTGTAGCTGAAACAGCACATTGCTGCCCCATCCCCTCTGAGAGATGCATCTCAACAGTATATCTGATTAATAGTAGAAAAAAAAATCTCCCCTAACTGCACTTGGAAAGGATAGTTAGTTCCTCCAACCTGCCAACATTTACCATGACAAGCAAATTACAATGTATTTCAGACATGAACTACAGTGACTAAATCAAATCTCTCTCCTGTTTAACTGTAATATTAAATAATATATAACATTTTTACACTTAGTAGTCTGAAGTTTGGACATAAGACAACTAATAAGGAAAAAAAGCTGGGCACGAATCTGTTCCTGGGGAATTAATTCAGCCCAACTGATCTGAAAAAACTAATTTTACCCAGAGGAAAGTAAATCCACCACAGTCACGGGGGTGCGTGCATGCCCACCCACCCACCCACGCGTACAACAATGCTGGCAGAGCAAAGCATTACTTTTCAAGCACTGCCATCTCCAGTCCTTTCCTTACGAGCCTGGATCATCTCCTTCGGAGCCTGCTTGCGATCAGTGACCAACCCCAACCAAAACATGAAGTCAATGAACCAGGTGGTAGGGTTGAACTTCAGGCCCAGCTCACTGGCTGAGTAGTCGAATGGGAAGGTGTGGTGGTAGTTGTGGAAACCCTCACCTGAAAAACAGAGAGGGAATTTAAAGACCACATGGCCAGCACGTTTATGAACTTAGGAACACGTTTGGGTGGGACATCCCAACGCCTGTTTCCCAAGTCCTGAATCCAGTGCAGGTTATGCTCCACCCCTGGCTACGGGAGCCCTCTGGGGCAGACCCGCAATGAACTCCATTTCAGTGCTTTGGGCTTTTCTCCACAGTAGGAAGGGGCATGTCCCACCCCTTATGCTCAGGGAAGAAAACTGTAAGTGCTTCAAGAGGGGAGGCACACAACCAAGTAAGAAGCAGAGTCACTTACTTCTGCTGCACTGTCCCCAGCCAACTGCTGAGAAGAGAGGATTGCTACTGCGAACACGTCTCTGCCCAGAGACTACATGGCATTATTGCAATGTGGGTACCATCAGTAGAACAAGGGAGCCTTCCTCTAGGATGCACAAGCTCCAGCCTCCTCCAAGCCCTGGCTCTAAGTGGTGTCCAGTTGCAGGTGCCCAAAGCCCCGACCAGGGTCAAACAGGATGGGATGTCACTGAGTTTGCAAAGCTCTACCCAGGGCTAAAGCACTTACCAATGGCTCCCAGAGTGACAAAGGTGTTCTGCCTGGGGTTGATGTACTTGTCATAAGG
Organism: Pygoscelis adeliae; assembly: GCF_000699105.1. Lineage (NCBI taxonomy): Eukaryota > Metazoa > Chordata > Aves > Sphenisciformes > Spheniscidae > Pygoscelis > Pygoscelis adeliae. The sequence continues at coordinate 88,130 of NW_008824008.1, forward strand.
GCGGTTGCCATACATGTGAGCGGCGCTGTTGACCAGCCAGGTGACATTGAGGGAGATGGTGTACCGGAGGATAGAGGCAAGGAAGTAGGCGTTCCACAGACTCTCACCCCAGAGGTACCACGGCACAAAGGTAGGGATCACAAAGCACATCAGCACAACCGAACTCTTGTAATACCTGTGGGGAAAGAAAAGGACACCATTACCGTGGTGGGAATGACAGCTGGGGTGAAGTGGGGTTGGATCTCTAGAGACACAGCTCTGTCAGAAACCCCTGGCGTAACCTGGGCTGGTCCCATAACTAGGGTAGCAGGGAACATTTCAGACATCCACAATCACGACACAATTTTTCCAAGTGCAATTCAAAGTGTCAAGACAACCTGAAACCCCAAAGCAGCAGGTAACACTGGAGCTGAACAGCTGAGATCCAGTCCCAAAGCAAACCTCCCAAGTTGAGCACCTTTAAACCTGGGAAAGCGCAGAGTTGGCTGCACACCCTGTGCCTAGGGTCCAGCTCTGGGACTGGAAAAGCCCAGGGCTTGGCATGGCATTGGCGGAGCTGTGTCAGAAACATGTTCACTGCCAGGAGCCGACAAAGACTTCCCCCGTGCTCAGATCAGAAGAGAACCTGCAGCACAGGGCAGGAGCTGCTCCTTTCTATACCACTGCTTCTGCGTGAGCTCCAACAGTGGTAGCAGACCCAAAGCAGCTGCTGAGAGACCACAGGGACCCCGCCAAGGGTGAGGAGAAAGATGCATCTTGGCCTGGGGGCCAGGATTACTGCTGCTCTCCAAGCCCACTGACTGGCACAAGCCCTGCCACTCCTCTATGTATTGAACAAAATCAGTGTGCAGTGCAAAACAGGGAGGGAGGAAGCCAAACAGTCTGAGAACAAACAGGAAAGCTTTATAGTACAGCTAAAGCCACATGCCCAGGCAAGGCAGGGAAGAGAGAGCATAGGATGCAGCGAGCACAGAGGTGAAGAGCAGAGACCATAGCAGGAGAAACAAAGAAAAATCATGCTGGGGGAATTAATCCAAGGCAAGTGGAGAAAGGGAGCAGCTAAGCAAGAAGTAAGGAGGCAAAGCCAAAAGCGAGATAGGAAATAAATTACTCTAAATGGAGAACGGGCTAACGGTGCTCAGAAGTGGACAGCAGCAAGACAGTGCAGCTTGGGATCCACCTACAGTGTGTCCCAGCTCAAGAGGAAACAAGGCCCCTGTCTGCCCCGTTGAGCCCTTCTACCTCCCTGGAGCCCAGATTTACTACAGCCCATAGTGATCTCAGCATATCACCATCAAAGCAAGCTGCCACATGAAACTGGAGCAGTAGGCTGAGGTGACAGGATTTTGAAGGGTGCAGAAAGAAAAGAAACGCAAAGTAAGACCCGTCTTATTTGTGCCCAAACCTGTCGGTTTAAAATAAACCCCTGCTTTTGTTGAGTTTTCCGGAAGGGATGAGGAAGAACAGAGTTTGGATTTATTAAACAGTTATTAAAACTTTCCATTTGCTTGAAGTTTTTCAGATAGGAAAACCTGTCAATTTGGTTTGACAAAAACAAACAATTTTCAATTAAAACCCACAGAGGATTGGAAAAATGTTAATATTAGCAGTATTTTTGGAAGGAAGAAAGTTTCCATGAACACTGTTCTCATCTATAACACACCAGCTAGTTTTGATCATCTTGTGTATGAAATAAATTAACCTCTTGCCCTGCAAGTTCTTTGATATTTTTTGTTGTTGTGTGCCTCACATGCTGTGCTCCAGACGGAGATCTGCAGCTCTTCAGCAACACCAACCATGGTGAAAAGAGAGCATCTCCTCAGCTCCCACACAGAACTCTATCTTCACTTACCTGAGCCAAGGCTCTCCAAAGGAAACAGCCCCCATTCTTCGCTCCACCAAAGATAACAGATAATTTCCCACTCACCTGACTGACTTCTGAACCAGGCTGTGGATAAGGTTTGCAAACCTCATCAATTCAAGGCCAGGATTTAAGTAGAGTTGGAGGAGAAAATATTTTCCAGCCCAGAAAACTCCTTCAAAGTTCAAAGCCTCTCCCATTCCAGGAAAATAAAATAAAATATTAAAAAAAGCTATCAGGCACCAATTAAAAACCATTCTGTGAGATGCAAGAAGCCCAGACTGAAGTCTTTGATGATGACATGAGATTTCACATCCAAATGAGCAACCGACTACGTTTTCTCTGTCTCCCTTTGACTGAAACATCCACCCTGGAATGAGAAGCCTCCTTACCTGGAGTTCAGGGGAACCAATGCCTTAATACATGCTTGGGGAACAGTGCTGCTTTTACCACATGAAATCTTTGGCATGAAGACACTTCACCTGTGAGCCTCTCTTTCACATCACATGCAGGATTATTGCTCTGTTATTCACAGAGGGCAAATTTTGCTATCAGTCATGCCTGGAGCAGTACTGTGATTTCAGCTGAAGTGATGTGGTTTTAAACTGATTGAGTGGTACCTCATCCACAGCTCACCAGCACCACTAAATTCAGCAAAGCTAACAATCTGGCCTTAAAATGAAACGTGATAAAGAAGTGTTTATTATGATTCTTACTGATCTGATCTGCCAGGTTTTCCATGCTGTCAAAAAACCCCCAACCTTACAGAAAGGAGAAACTTGAATTTTTCTTCCCAGGTAAGGTAAGGTAAACTCCAAAGTCCTAAATTCAAATCCAGAGCAGAGACATTTGCTAAGACATAACTTCCCTGCAGAAAACATACTTCTTCACTACACATCTGCAGCATAACCAAAGCAGTAGAGCCTGCTTCTCATGGGATGCTGTTGTCTTGGAAAAGGTAGTAACACTACCAAGAGGAGCTGCAGCAAATTGCAAGGGAGCCTTTGCAAACAGGCACTGCCAACAGAGGAACCAGTAACAGCAACAATACATGGAGGGCAGTGAATTCCTCACTCCTGGAGTTGTTCCGATGCAGGGGTAATTCTGCTAGTACACGGATTCCTCTAATGCAAAAAGGAAACTGATTTCTGGACTCAACTGACTGCTCCCCTCACCCATAAAACGCTCAGAAATGAGCTTATGTGGTTTGCCAAGTACCTGGACCAAATGCTTGCAGGCAGAAACAGTCTTCTTGTGCCTAAAATATAGGTACTCACATAGAGGACAAAGCATGTTGCTCAATTCCCACCTCTCGCAGAGTGTGTAGCAAACTGAACTAGGTCTGTGCTAATTCTCAAGGGAGATAATCAATCCCGTGAAGAGTGACAGTCTTGAGAGAGGAAGCGCTTGGTCTGCACTGGCCCACAGGTGCCAAAGATGAGTTTGCAGAGTGAAATGTGCACTTCTGCGTTAATGCAGTTAGTGATTACAGCATTTGCTCCAATGATAAAAGGAGAAGGCCGAGATCCCAGCAACTTCTGCTGTGGCTGTTTTCACAGCCAGCCGTGGCTTTTTGGAAAAGCAGAGGGACAAGGACAGGGCTCACTGCTTGTGCAGCAGAGCCTGCAAGGACAGTCAGCAAGCGTCAGCCATGTGGCAACAGTGGAGGCCAGAGGGATGGCAGTCCTAATGCCTCCAATCAAGGTGGCAGGGATATCTTGGGGGAGAAAAGGGAAAGGTAAAAATATGGAATGAGCCACAAGTAGACAATCAGGTGGAGTGACCTCTCCACCCTTGCATGAGGCCCAGCACTCCCACTTACTTTCTTTGGAACCTGACGACGGGGTCGTCCAACAGGTCAGTGAAATCCAGTTTCCTCCCCTTCTCTATGACGTCCCGGTGCTTGCGCACGAACAGCCAGCCGATGTGGGAGAAGAAGAAGCCACGGCGGGCATTATGTGGGTCTGCATCCGTCTCTGAGTACTTGTGGTGCACACGGTGGTCTCGGCTCCACTCGTAGATGTCGTTCTGCACAAAAAGCATGGCGGGGTGAGAGAGGCCAGGCACTGCTCCAGCAGTACCACCTCCAGCTCATTCTCCACACAGTAACAGCAACAAGCCGCTCTCTGATACTCCTCAAAAAAGATTATCAGCTAAAGACATCCTGAGAGACCCCAGCTTTGCAGACATCCAGCCCATCACATTGCTCCTGTCTGTGCCCACACAGAACAGGACATGCTCTGGGAACTGGTGACACAGATTGGTCCCAGGGCTGGAGATGGCTGGAAGCCAACAGTCTTTTGGGAGTTACCATCATCAGTCTGCCCTGGTCCTGTGTCCTCCCTGGGTGTTTGCTGTCTGAGTTACCATCAATCAGTCTGCCCTGGTCCTGTGTCCTTGGGTGTTCACTGTCCGAGGATGGACACTGGGCTGGAGGCACCAGGTACATACATGTTTACATTGTTATTTTATGACCCTGCCATGGGGGAGCTTGCATATTTATTTTCAGGGCACTACCGTGCAGAGGCACTCAGCTCTGGCATCCTTTTTCTAAGCTGGTTGTGGCTGGTTACCACTGACGCCCTCCAGGCACAAACGCAGTACTGAAAATAGGACAGAGCTTGTGGAACACTACACATGCCTTTTCCTGACCTGAACAGGAGCTGAACTTGCTCAGCCTGTTGGAGGGATGCTTCTTCCACAGTAAAACCGCACCTCCATTTAAATTACTGCTCTGTCTGCAGGGATGTGTACAGGAGCACAGCCTTCCAGTACTTAAAGGGGGCCTGCAGGAAAGATGAGGAGGGGCTCTTTATCAGGGAGTGTAGTGATAGGATGAGGGGTAGTGGTTTTAAACTGAAAGAGGGTAGATGTAGATTAGGTATTAGGAAGAAATTCCTTACTGTGAGGGTGGTGAGGCACTGGAACAGGTTGCCTGGAGAAGTTGTCGATGCCCCTTCCCCGGAAGTGTTCAAGGCCAGGTTGGATGGGGCTTTGAGCAACCTGATCTAGCGGAAGGTGTCCCTGCCCATAGCATGGGGGTTAGAACTAGATTATGTTTAAGGTCCCTTCCAACCCAAACCATTCTATGATTCTGTGATTAAGATATCAAAGGAGATGTGCCTATTTTATGGGAAATCAAGTCTTGCATTTCCAGCCAGGCTGGAATAAAAGTCTCAGACCCATATCATCAGCTCAGCATTGGATCCAGATCAGATACAAAACAAGTTCAGTCCTGTCTCTGCTCAAGCTGTCAGCAGATATGGGTCACTGAAATACGTTATAGCTGTAAACGGGATTATGTGGACTGCAGGGAGGAAAGGATGGAACGCCAATTTCAGACTTGGATCTGTAAAGTGAGATTTTGAATTTACTCAGCCGAAGCAATTTCAGCCTCCCAGTTTGCTCTGCAGGATGCACTGGCTATTGGACTAAACTGGTGGTTTTTGCAGTGGTGTCGAGCTATTAGTGCAGGGCATTGTAAGCATGTACAACATTTGCAAAACTCAGGCCACACACTAATCTATGAATTGAATTGCCCAACACCAGCACCAGAACATGGAAATGTTAGTTAATGCCCAGATCCACAACAGTGTGAACTTTAATCAGAGAATGCTTAGCTGAGTGTGCTTTCCTCTGCTATTTCCATCTTTGCACAGCCAGGGAGGTACCCAAGCAATAATACCCAAAGGAAGGGTGGGCTTGGGTTACTTTTAGGAACAGCAGTAGCACCAACAACCACCAACCGCAGCAGCTTTGCTCCCAGCAGAACTGAGCATTTGTGGTGTCTGTGAAGTAACCGCAGTGCAGCAGCCATCATGGTGCTGAATATACAGTGGGACACAGTAAGCCCAGGCTAATGACAACTGTATATATCTATATTTTGTGAGACAAAAGCCCTATGCTGAAAGCACTGCAGAAGTCATTGCTCTTTCTCTCAGCTGCCAACGTCTGAGAGAAAGCGCTGAGGCCACCCGTGCTGGTGAGGGGACTCCAGGAACAACTGCAAAGAGCAGCTAAAGAATCCAGCTCAAATGCCTCTGTGTCCAATTTCAGCCTTGCAAAGATGCTCTCTGTCTGCAGGGGCCCACAAGGGACAAGTGAAGAACAAAAGCCCCAGAAAGATCTCAGCTCCATTGCACTCAGTTGTCCTCAGCCGTGTACTGTTGTCACACCGTGGCCGCAGTGATGCTGGGAGTGGGCTGGGGATGAGGGGAACATTTTTCTGCAGCACTGACTCATCTAAGCCATTGAGAGGAGGCAGTAAAGATCAGCCCCTTATCAGCACTCCAGTATGTCGCACCTTAACTATCCCATTGCACAAGAGAACAAAGTAAACTGAATGAAGCAAAGGAAATCACCAAACTCCTCAGTGAGAACAAGGGGAGATCTTTACCTTGCTGCCGTCTTATTTTTTTCCTGCAGAGAAATCAAAGGG
>NW_008824008.1:94506-106096 GCF_000699105.1 Pygoscelis adeliae
AAGACTGCAAAATGCCAAGATTAAGTAATTTAAAAATAAAACAGGGTTTTAAGAAGCACACCTAGGAAAGGTCCTCTTTCTTAACCAGAAATAATTTTTCAAGTGAGACTTTTGATCAGTTTGTCACAAGAGCACTTGATAGAATTATTTGTGGGACAGCAGATAACCAGGTCAAAGCAATGATACTGTGAGAAATTAACTTGGCTTTTCATACCACAGCAAACACCTGCAGGGCTGGCAAAAAACATGATTCCCCAGATGAAAGGGTTAGGAAGCTGTGAAACAACTAAATTGCATCTAATTAGAAACCACAAAGGCTAAGAGGAAATAAAGGCCAGAGGCCAGAACTGTTGGCAATAAATACAGAACTAGAGCATAGCATGTATAAATATGCTCCGAGCGTATTAATAGCAACCATTTTTCAGGAACACATCACTCTTGATCAAGTTTCAGGTAAACACAGGAGTGAAATCCCTTCCAAAGCAGAGAGCAACAGCATCATGCTGTGACAGTGATGCAGACATGAGGTTTCATTAGCAGGTCCCTTAATAAACCTGCGGACCGAAACGTGACAACAAATTGGGCTATGTAACAAGCTCAGTGTGCTGACATGAATTTCCATACAACTACTGTTGCTGTGTGCAAATGCTCACAGCACCACCTCAGCTGAACAACACAGCTTGTTTCACAGAGATGGCCAGGAGCAACAGTACAACACAGTTAGCAGAGGAGACACCAGCATGTCCCAACTGAGATGCTGAAACTCAAACACCAGGAGATCAAGTAGACATAGGCCAGGTATTACCTATTTCTGAAACAGTCATGCGACAGCAAGAAGCACAGTCTTTCAAAATTGTGAGAGCTTCACTCTAGATGGAGAGAAGAAACACAGCTCAGCATGCTCCAATCACAAAAAATGCACTGGGCAACAGGGCAAAAATGACTGCATCTGATGGTATTTCAGAGGAAGTACAGTATGTCACAGCCCATGCAGCATCAAGTTAAAATTCTGCTGAAGAATTTCCCCTGCTCTTCAAGAAGTCTGAATATTTCCTCAATATTCAGCATCCAGGGATACTGTAGGTATCTCCAGTGCTACCTCTTCCTCCCAAAGCCAACATGAGGGAGATGGACCTGAAAACTCATTCACTGTCTGCTTGTGGCGGTGAAAACAACCTTCAGCAGGCAATGGATGTCACGGTAATTAGGAGCAGGCTTCAGACTACTTAAAACTTAAGAGTCAGTGATTTGGCCAACTCATTTCTTTCCAATACGAAGGGCACAAAGGTGGCTTGAAGCTACTTTGAAGTACTTCCTTGCCTCAGAATCACACCATGTCCTCAGCCAAAAGCAGTGATGAGGCCAATGCAGCTGCGAGCAAAATCCATAGCAATGGGGGAGCAGAATGCAATGAAATCCCAACAGGCAGGCTCACTGCAACCAGCTCGACACATTCATTTAAATTACTTATGAAAGATAAGATCAGTTGTAAAACAGGAGGACAGTACCAGGGGGTTCTCAAAACTCAAAACAGTTGTTTAACACGCTGAGCAAAGGTCTTGTAGAGCTCTACAAGGAACTAAACAGCACAAAGCAGCCCTAATATGGCTCAGAATAAAGGAAGGTTATAGTCAAAATAGACACATTCCCATATTCAAGCAAAAGCATTGTGCTCTTTGTAATGTCTAGAGGACTAAAAAGATTAATTCTTTCCTCGTTAAAAAAAAAAGATAAATCAAAGATGATAAATGAACAGTACGGAAGTGGATAAAGGGACTCTCTTCATCCTCTGTCAAGGTACATGAACAAGAAGTCAACCAAACAGACTGAAGGGAAAAAGCTGAAAACTCAAGACACAACACACATGTGGTACTCGGTGCCACAAGGGGTTATGGCAGTCAAGTTCGGTAAGTTTAATGTTAGTACAGGTTCATATCTCTATTTTGAACAGCCAAAGGAGTAACTAAATTCACACCAAGAAGATCCTGGTTCTGGGCTAACTCCTACCACCAGCTGGGTGTTACACAAACATTTTTGAGGTCTAAGATTGCCTATCAGTAAGTACAGAGCTAGTAACACGCTTCTTTGCAAATGTATTTGAATTTTACTGGTGAGAAATGTTGCATAAAACAGAGCTAAATTAAGACTGTGAAAGGATGCCTGCTCTCCTTTCTGGGCACATCAAGATCTCCAACTGCCTGGATGGACAAAGAGACTTGATTACGCAGACATATTTGCATCAGGTTGGCCCTTATAAAAGTTTCCACATCGTCCTGTGAAGTGTGGGACCTGACCTGTGCCACAAATAGGCTGCTGGGATGCTGTGCTGAGCCCCTGATCTGAGCACATTCAACTTGGTCTTTAAGTAATTATTGCTCCTGGACTGTCTAATGCATACTGTTACATACGGGTGGTGAGAGGGGCTCTGCATCCCCTGAGCCAGCAGAGTGTGTTATCAGCAAATGTCTTTCTGCCAATATTTTTTTTTTTTTGCTTTTGCTGTCTCTAAGCTGAGAGGATCCCTGCACAGGAGAGAAAGCTGCCTGGAGGCCAAGAGTCTGGACGGGCAACCACAACCCCACCTGGAAAGCCATGGAGTTAGCTGCAGCCAGAAAGATCCGCAAAGGCAGCTTGGCTTTGTAGGAACGGTGGCTCCACAGGCGATGCGCACCAGCCGTCACACCCAGGGCCGTCATCAGGAAACAGAAATATGCTGAAAGACAAAAAAACAAAACACAGGATGTGCCAGGGGCCAACTGCCATTATTTTTGCTTTCTTTGATATAAAGATGATCCTTGCCCCTGCCTGCTGACACCTGCAGGGTCACTCACAAGATGAGGCTGGGCAGACAAGAGGTGAGGTTCTCAGCCCACCTCTGCCCCACAGCCCCAGGGACATGTTCCACTTCCCACCCCTCCCCATTTAGCCAGTGTGTTGTTCAGGAGAGTTTGGCAGCACTGAAGCATCATGCCATGACATGTTTACGCAGTGTGCCTTCACTAAGTACAGTGGAGTGAAAGTTCATCACTCGTGTCAGAAGAGTAGCAACAACTCTTCTAACAGGACACTGCCAGCCTGCTCCAGACAGGTCTTTGCTCAAGTCCGATCTGTCAGCCAGTGTAAGGGCATTGTGTCCCACACCTAAAGATAAGAGCTGTGTTAGAGTTTCCACAATAAAAACTTCTCTTACCATCAGGAGCTCATGACTTGGTAATAAAAACGTGCCAGGAAGCGGAGCATTCACCATCTCCCTCAGTTTCAGGAACTGTTCCTTCCCTTAATTAAAAAATTGGCCAAGTAAACTTGTTTTGAGCATTTTTTCAGATGGCCAACACAGCACAGGAGCAGGTCTGTTCCTTACTCACCACATTGGCTCCAGGCTAGACACATAGCCCAAGCACATGCATCCCCGCAGTGTACCTCCCATGCTTAAAATAATACCCCCGCTGACCACCTCATAGCATTGGTACATGTCTGGTTCTCCTTTCAGCAAGGGGTACACTCACACATGCTCCAGATGGTTAACCTCATGTTTCCAGGGGCAGGGGGAATGGCTGGCTGGGGCAGCAGAACAAGACAGTGGACCCAGGCCCACCTGCTTGAACCATGCATCTGTGCACTGATTGCTTCTCCTTTGATGTGCTCGCTGTTTTTTTTCCTCTAGTGTCTTTGAATTCCTGTGTGATGGATGATCCATAGTCTGAGTTGTTTTGACTTGCAACAAAAGAGGAGACTATGGGAAAGGCTTGGAAGAACAGTGCATTAGAGATGCTCCTCCTTTTGGAGAGAGACTGGAGAGAAAATGGGTACAGCTAGGAGGAAAGTATTATATAACTTCCAAATAACTTTGCACGGTCTGAAGCGATGTGTTGTTTGGCCAGGGCTCCCTGCCACCCTAGACACATAGGCATGTTTTGGTTAAAACAGCCTATTTCAAATACCTAAATAGAGTTACTGGAACAAAAAGGGAAAACCTTATCCCCAAAAGGGGGTTTTCTACTTGTGTCTGCACAACAGCCTGTCCAGCAGGGAACCCTGTTAGACATGCAGTGGCTAGAAAGGAATTCACAATCAGCTTTTCCCAGTATGTAATGTAAAACATCTATCTTTACAAAAAGAAAACAAAAATATGTGTATGTAGGTGGGTGTCTACTGTGTCCCTCTATCAACTCCCAACTCACAGTGCTTGAAATTACAGCATCTAAGAGAAAAGATAATAAAAAGGTATTTGGTAAAATAACAGCAACCATATTTCATGTTGATTGTCACCCCTGCAGACTGAAGGAGTAAATGGACCTTATCCACTCCACTGCTGAATCCATCAAAAACAGATTTACCCAAACTGTTTCACATTATGTACATGGCCCAAATTCCTGTCATCTCCTGCCCAGCAAACCAAAGCCTTTCAACAAAATGCAACAGACAAATGGAGTCAGAATGGTCCTAGTAAAGATGACACATCTCTCAAACCCACTTTGGACACCATCACCAAAGAGGCAATTTTCCTTTTCAGCTGGCTGCAGTGTTCAAGCTACTCCCAGAAAAGGCTCATCTGTGCAGTTAAGTCCAGTCCACTGAAGTCTATCGACAAATTCAGACTTCTGCCTGCTTCTTGAACGGAGATACAGAAGTGAACTGAAAATCAGGCATTCTCTCTGCACATTATTTACAGATTTTGTTGAATTTACAGATTACTCTCAGATCAGTAAAAATGCCGACACCACAACAACTCACACTCCAGTCTCCGCTGCAGTCTTGCAGTTCTTGCACATGCCTTGTCAGTGCAAGGACTCGGACTTCTATGAACTTAGGGAAAACCTAGCCTGTCATTTTCTATACATGATGTTGAGCTGTGCAGAAACATCACTAAATTGCCTTCCAAATTGCTCAAATGACTGTAATTGTGGGAACAGATCTGTGACACACAGAATACTGACATTATCCAGCTAACAAAAATATTAAGGTTATAGTCCTGAATCATTACAAGAACATATTGTCTGTGGGCTTTATGACTGGTTAACCATCTTTAGCAGTCTCTTTGCTTCCTTAAAGCACAAAGAGGGGCTTTTCTCCCACTTCAAAGCAACAGATCATTTAGTTGACCAAGTGCTTCTCAAGGCACATTCATCTTAATCATGATTGATTGCTTAAAACCAGAATTAAAGATAAGTGGGTAGAACAAGACATATGCAACATTAAGGTTGATTTTGCTTTCCTTCTCTGTCCACTGCAAGAAAGAGGCTGAGTGGTAGGTAACATACAGATCACATGAAATAGCTGCACTGAATACAAGGGATTTATGCCACTTGATGACTCAGCTCTTATAGAGCTCAGTTTAACAGAGACCCTTTCATTCAGCCCACTCCACACCACCAGCACTGCAGCAGAATGGACAACAGTATTTTGGGAGTCTGGGGGCTGCCCTAGGGTCTACATGCCACCCTGTGTCCATACCTTTGAACAGCACCTCCCAGCATCATTCCCAATTCACACTTCCCAGGAAGCCCTGGGCTACAAATGGGGAGAGGATTTATCTGAAACATTTCTACAGGGGTCCTGTTGCTGCACAGGCGGCCTCACAGGCAGCATGTCTCCAGCCATCAACCATGAGCAGGCAAGCTCAGCTGTACTTCTGGACAGGGACTGACTGGTGGTGTGCCCCAGCAAAAGCAGGGGGATGCCTGTTTCACAGGGGGCAGCCAGCATGCCAGGTTCTCCCAATGGCCATGGTTGGGAACAAGCCAGATCTCACCTGTGTGGCTCGGCAAGTGGAGAGGCGGAAAGGCCAACCGAGAACAAGTGCCAGACTGAGGAAATACCCTCAGAGCCTCCCAGAAACATGCTGCCCTGATCAAATGGGGCTTTCCCAGGGCTTCCCTGGGCCACAACCACAAGCTCCATCCTCCTGCCCTCTCCAGCCCTCCAGGGACTTGCCAGCCCCAGCCACTACTGCAGTGATCAAGCTGAAATGGCTGGGGCTTATATCCATGCAACATGCCTATTTTTTGGCTTTGCAGAGGAGGAATCATAAGAGCAGGAATTTTCTAACATAAATCCTGAGGGCTGAAACATCCCCAGAGAAAAACAAACAAACAAACAAAATTACTCAGGAGTTTGGTGACCAGAGCAGAAACAAATCCTCTCAGACAAATGCACTATACAGTGATATCAGATTTCTGTGGTTCTTACAGGAATTAGGGTGCCTGAAAATAATACTCAGCCACTAATTCCCAATGTATAAATAGCCAAGGTGACAAATATTTGCCATGTAAAGATAGGTCTCAAGCTTTCCTTTGCAGAATAAGTTATGAACTCAAACCAAAAATCAGACTATAAACCATTTGATTTTATATTTATTATGCACAGCTACAGTAAGTACATGAGGAGAGAGCCACTACTTGCCTACCTGGCTCATTTTTGGGGGGTGGGGAGTATGTGTGTGGGGTGAACATCCCCATGAAACACAAAAGGATTACACTGTGGAGCAAAGCAGCTCAGTTAATAGCAACTTCCCCTTATACTGAAAACTCCCTCTTAGATCTGTAACTAAACAGGTCTCCTAAGTAACGAAGAGTAAAAAACAGTTATTGCAGAAAAAGGCAAAAGAAAAAGAAAAACACAAGAAAAGTACCAATAAACAACCTGGAATCCAAACAGTTAACGATACGGTTCTTTTTAATTTAGTGAGGTACTTAATGTACAAAGAGGAAGCTGCTAAAATAGCCAGATTAGTCTTCGGCATGTTTCAGCAAGCTAACTCTGCAACCGGGCTGACTTACCAAAGCAAAATCACACTCACAAGGAAACCGCAGCATTTCAGACCTAACCTATAGACTGAAGACTGACCTGTGCTATCCATATATATCGTCGTCACACATGATCATAGGCCACCACAAGTACCGGAGGCACAGAATTCAGGGCATAGATAACCACCTTGTTGAGGAGGAATAATATACTGCTTTTCCTCCTCTCAACCAGTGCTGCAGGGCTGGCAGGAGTGTGGGACAACACAGCTTGGGACAGGGCTGTGTTGGAGCGTGGCGGAGGAGGTTGTCAGCATCCATTGATTATGGATGTGAAGGAAGAACAGCAAGCTGGCAGCATTCCCACCTCCCCAAGATGCCCAGGTATGAGGCCAAGAGGCATTTCCATGGGGCTGTCCTCACGGGGAGACCAAGCTGGCCCCAGCACTGTCTGCACAGAGAGGGCTGCTTGTGAAACAAGAGGTGCTTGAGGGATAAGAAAGACAGAGCTAGAAAAGGGCTTGGTGAGGAACTTGCTAGCCACAAGCCTGGGGATGGAGCACATAGGCAGGCAGGGCCAGCATCTAAGAGAGCAAGGGCATGGGAGTTCCACCAACAGTACAGCAGCCTGAGCAGGAGCTCTGAAGCCACCTGACAAAAGGTTGTGTCATGCTAATACCAAAATAAAAGAAAGAAAAAAAAAAAGAAAAAAGAAAATAGTGGAATGAGGACTTCAAGAGGAAAAAAAATGAAAAAGCAAAAGCTAACACAGCAGAAAAAGCTGTCTGGAGAGACCTGGGATGAGAGAGGAAACAGAGCAGCCAACGAACAGATCTGTGAAAGACAGTGGGTTTAAGGCTGGTATTTTTGGTGTTGTGAAAAGCAAGTTAGAGCTGTGCAGCTCACAGTTTCATACTAAAGCCAGAGGGAGAGGAGGAAGATCCTTTCAAGCCATCTTCTGATCGTTTATTCAGTTTAGCCTCGCTCATGGATTGAAGGCAGCGTGGAGCATCTGCTTCACTGGGCCACTGGCAGGGAGCCATCTGCCTGGCATGGAGCTGAAGTATGCCACTGGGCTGGGAACACATCCCAGCGCTGACTCCACGGCTCTGTGGTCTGCCTTATGCCTGCAGTAGGGTCCTCCTGCCACACGCGGACCCAAAAGCAGCTCCTTCTCAGCATCAGCTCCCAATTACCACGTTAAGTGTGAGAGTTCAGATCTACTCTGTTAATGCAGATACCCATGTTATTAGGCATGTGTCATCCTCACATACCTCTGCACCTTCTGGATACTGTGGCATTGCATGGCAAGGAGCTCCACAGGTCTGCAGGGCGCTCTTGGGCCTTTACTCCTGCTTCTGTAAAATTGTTTCTTTCAAGAATTTACTCAGAACAAGAGCTGAATTATCTTCCCTAGCCCCTAGGATGGTGTGGCAATGCTGTGTGCCATGCCTCCTGCTCCCCAGAGCAATAGCTAGCTTAGCCTGGACAGGTGGTGGAGCCCCAAGTTTACATAGTTTTACAGAATTTCAGCTGGCTATGCTTTGCTTTGAATTACTGTCTGCTCAAAGCAATGATTACAGGAGCTTTAGCTTTGGTCAAGCCCACTTTCCTCCCATTTATCTGAACATGCTGGCTTCAGGACAATTCCCTAGAAATGTAGCCTCTGGACCTCCTTTTACAGTAATGGTCATAGACATTCCCACAGCCATCCTCAGCTATGCCCATCCAGGTGCCCATTGCAGCCAGGAGGATGCCCACAGCTGTGCAGAAAGGCCCAGGAGGTAGCTCTGATCTCATCACCCCACCAGCTGGATCCTTGAGCACAGGCAGCCAGGCTGCAGCACCAGCCAGAGCCCTCTGCCAGGGCCAGAGCTCTACCCCCAACACATACAAAACAAGCGTCCCCAGCCAGCAGCTCTAACTGCCATCCCAATTAAGACCCAAAACTCTGCAGGGAGGTTTAGGGCTTGCTGCAGGCCCAGGAAGTCTGAGACCTGGGTGCAAGTACCTGAAACAGCAGAGCCTATGCCCAGAGCTCTGGGCTCTGCACAACTCAAACACCAAGCCCAGAGCTGCCTTTGGACAGTAAACCAGGACCCGTTTCAAAGAAAGATGATTTAATCCAGCAGAGCAGAGGTTTTAAGTGGGTTCTTCCTTGTTTCTCCCTACTCTTTCTCAAGACCTCAAGGCAGAATTACTCTTAAAAATAGGAATTTTACTTCCTTCTTCCATTGTCTCCGACACCCCCCCCTGCAAGCTCTGCAATACACAAACCACATGTTAATGGAGTAAACTGGTGTGAAATGCCTTTATGGCAAGCGGGGCCCCAACACATCACTCCCCTGGGCAGGTAGCACACTCTCCCCGCTGAAGCCCTGCAGAAGCATAAGGTCTGACAGGAGCATTTCCAACCGTGAGCTCACTTGATAGAGCACAGCATAAGCAAAATGCTTCTGAACTGAAGCAGTGGGAAAAGCATTTAAGAGAGGGAACAAAGAGGAAGAGGAGGAGGAGAAAACAACAAGTAAGCCTGTGCAAAAGGACAAAAGAGAGACAGTGCATGGGGACAGGGAGAGGATGCAAAAGAGAGAAGATACACAAGGTTAAACTACCGTGCAAATGGGGAGCTGGTGGGTTGCTAGGCTTCCAAGTACACTGTGCCTGTGCACAGATGCTATTTATGGGAACATGCCAGAATCAATAGGCAGAAGATTTTTATTCAACATCCTTATTAATGACCTGAAACAAAGGCAAACAGCATATTAATTACAACTGCAGATGATGCTAAATTTGGAGCAACACTGAGAGAGCGAAGAAACACAAAAGGATCCATGCAGAAACAGGGAAAGTAAGGCTCAAAATAATGATCTGCCTGGATAGAAAAAGCAAAGTAATGTAGTTCAGGGGGCGATAACTGCAGATAGGGATCTGCAACGAGGGTGAGATGCTTGGGGAAGTGGGATCTTGCAAGGAGGATGACCAACAGCTCATAAAATATTCTCAGCGTGCAATATGATAAGGCAGCAAGACATCAGTGTGATTTTGAACAGCAGGCACAAAGGTACCATCTCACTGTCAGAGAGAAGCAATGAAAACTATACCAGGCAAATCATTTAAAAAAGGATGGGATGGAAGATCAACAGCATAAAACATTTGAGCCATCTTTTTTCAGAACAGCTCATTATCCCCATGGCTGGATTTCCAGAAAACCTTTAATACACCCAGTGCCAAAATTGAAAACCTGAGTGTTCAGGGGACTGACCTCTTATGAAGATATGGGGAGATATTGCCACAGTCTGTAGCCACTTCACAGGCATCAGGAAATCATCCTCTGCTCTAAGTGGTTGCTTAAATTGGAGCAGATCTCTCCCCCAAAAAATTTCAACTCTGTTATATGCTGAATATCAAAATTAGAACCTCTTCCATTTCTGAAACCTGGGACCACATTAGAAACATGATATGTATTTATTGTTTGTGAATCCAGCAGATTCCAGATTACTTTTGACTTTTATGTGGTTATTAAAAAAAAAAAAAATCAACCAAAACAAGAAGCCCAACAAGCACTGGGTTCACTCTACACATCTGAACAGACAATGCTGGCTCCTAAAAGAGATGAGATGACTGGACATCCTTCTTAGGCACAGATTACAAGGAAACGTTGTGTCAGATAGCAACTACCCACACGTTAGCAATGTCAAACATAACCTAGTTACATGGAGCAAATCGCAATTATCTGTGAGGGACAAAACACCAGACATAAAAATAGTAGCGGTGAAACAAAATCAATTGCACATTCACAATGGCACTACTGTCAATATATAAAACATCTTTAAAATACAGAATAATGTCACATGACCATTCCCGTGGGGTGGCGACATGCGGAGCCTGGCACCAGCTCACACCCAATGCCTGCAATCCCTGCCTGCACAGGGGTGGCAAGGAGAGGAGGGCTAGCAGGGCCAGGAGCAGGGAAGGGAATCAGCCCCTGCCAGTCCCACTACTGGCATCTCTCTCATATGTGGCTAAAAACCTCACAGTCCCTTGCAGAAGTAAGGGATTTGGACACTACATTCAACCATAGCAAGGTGACTACTTTGAACCTGACACAAGCCTGGAGAGCCATCACCCTCGCAGTTTGGTCTAGGTGAGTTGTACCAAACACAGATCCCACCACAGCCCCATTTTCCAAACAGACTTTGGGACTAGGCAAGTTTTGTGAACATCAGAGCTTTTTTGCATGTTACAAAATGCAACAAATGTTTTTCTGGTCCTGATGCAGCAAATCACTGACTCAGTTTTAAGTCAAGTGATAACAAATCTTAGGTCAGCCAGCACGGGGATGTACTACATCAAGTGCCAGGAAGCAGGGCAGGAACTCCCAGACCAGCTCTGTCTCACCAGTACCAACAATGGGGAAAAACACGTGGGGGAAAGTGCTGGCCACTCCAAACAAGAAAGATGACATGCCTTCCGAGATCAGAACAGTGGCTAACCTAGCCCAATACTTCTTCCCAACAGGGGTGAGAGGAGTTGCTATTCAAAAGACAAAAACAAAGAAAAAAAATTAGAAAGGGGGGAAAAAAGACAAAGTTACTGTTGCACTAGCAGTGCCTGCACACTGGTAGATTTCAAGATCTGGCATTTTGCACGAAGTATGTGGAAAGTAATTACCAAGGCTGGAGGCTGTCCCAGAGTTATTATCACACTTGGTGTGATAGATCTTGGATCAAGATAGCCACCAAGGGTCATGACCTTGGTTTTATGTCTCGTTCAGAGGACGTCAGCCCCATTTACTCCTGCGCTGGTGCAAAGCCCAGAGCAAAGAGCTCAGAACAAGCTGCATG
>NW_008824008.1:106201-110404 GCF_000699105.1 Pygoscelis adeliae
TGAGCATCCCTCTTTCCTAGGACTGGCCACTATCACTGACAGCTATAGCCCTAACACAGATTTTGGCAGCTGCTGTTCCCATGGCCTCAAGTCAGCAGGTAGGGGACCTGCAGCTGGGACTGCTAGATCCCTCTTCAGACTGCTGAGCACTTCCTCTGTCTCTCCACAGCATCCCACTCAGCGGGGGCTCTGGCAGACAGCAAGATCACAAGCCAGCAAAGAAAGCCAGGAGCACCAACAATGAAACACAGATCAGAAAAACATCCAGTGCACTCACTGTGGTGAGAAACAGGGTAGAAGAAATCTGCATACTCCAGCCACAGAACCACACCCTGTTTGAACCTCTTGTCGGAGCCCATCTGATTTCTGGTTGTGGTTGCCCTTCTCCCAAGCTCTGTGTCGCAGCCTCTGCCCACGGCCGCTTCCTGCCAGCCCCCTGATGCAAAGCCAACCAACCTGCAGTGTTATTTTATATCTGCTCAGGGAGCTGGTCCTTGAGTGGCTTTCAGTTGCTATAGTGGAAAAACCTTAGCTCTTCTACTGCCCTCATTTTGAGGACAGCTTCAGAAGCATACAGCACCCTGGTTCTGCTGGAGGTCTCACTGCTGGGTGATGACATTCCCAACACTGTTTAGCCTTCAAGACCTGACGTGTTCCCAGCCCCAGGTGGGAGTGCTTGAAGTTACATTCAGCAAAGGCTTATGCATTTTTGCACACACACTGTGTCTCTAGCAGTTCAAGGATCAGGAGGCAGAACCCCATGGATACAGGAAGGAGTAATTTCTTAAGACGACGTGAATTCTAGTGACACTAATAGCCGAGAAAGCACATCTTTTGCTTGGGGAAGAAAAATTAACAAACACAAGGGCTGTGCTTCACCTGTAGACATCTGTTACCTCTTCAACAATAAGGCAGCTGAAAACAACTGACCTTAAAAATGCTGTTGCATGATGAAGACATCTTGTGACATGACACCGTTTGGTAGAAATACTCTCTCCACAGCTGGAGTAGCCAGCAAAATCTCAGGCAAACCTCTGTGTGACAAAGCCTGGCAAGAAAATTTCATCTGAGCACAGGCCATTTTTTTTTCATCCCTGTATAAAAAGGGATACCACAACTTGATTTGTTTGTATAAATAACTATTTGGGGATTAAAAATAACAGGGATGGACATGCAACATTTGTCCATTTCCACACCAGCATTTTACCGCTGCTTATTCAGCCAGATCAAAATTGCTTGCTAGGGAATTTTAATAACCGAATGCATAAACCCCAAGGTCTTCCATCAGGCTACAAGAACTGCATGAGAAATACAAACAGCGAGTTGCTCAAGCACAAAGTGAGCACTGCAAAGCTGACTGATTGCCATAAATATGTAACATTTCTGTACCTTACGGTTAGGATTTTTTCCTTTCTAAAAATTAAATTACATCTGCATATCCTGCATCTGCCTTCTCTTCCTCACTTGTGGGTTTTTGCTGTTATTCAGTAGCAAATTTAGCACTAATGAACCACATCAGCTAATCTGACCAAACCAGGGAAAGCACTTCCAGCAGTGTTGAGTGGTGCCTAACTCCATTCCCACTGAAATTCAGGGCAGCACTGCCATCCATTTCAGTAGCTGCACCATGCTTGGCCTCTTTTGAACACCTCAGAGATCCTCCACTTCACTACACACACAGACAGCAGTAGAAGATTCTCTTCTGATTCAACGTCAGGGCTCAGACCAGAAATGCAGCCAATAATTTCATGGTGCCTGGTACCACAACACTTTTTTGCGCTATCATTAGATAACACCAAGTTTTGGGATATATTTTCTTAAAATGCTGTGTCTGCCCTCAGAAAGGAAAGTTTTCCTATGCCAAATTAGACCAGTACTTGGTCTATCCAAACATCTCATTTAAAAATGCTAGTTGATGTCATGCACTACATTGGTGGGAGGGCCAGGGTCAACATGCAGCATTATTAGATCTAGATTAGACATCAAGTCTCCAGTACACATCTCTACTTCTGTCACCCTCCAGGGCAACCTTGGAGATCTCTTCCTCCACAGTGGAGAGACATGAGGAGCACTAACACAGCACTTAATCCACATCATCCTACCAAAAAAGCCTCATTTCCTGACCTGGAACTACATTTACTAAGGAGGGATAAATTTTCCACCTTAGGCCCTAAATTGCTGCCAAGAAGAAATGTTGAATTAGTGCTCTGGCCCTGGGGTCTCTGGGAAGGAAACATTTCTCTGCTAGCAGACGGAGTCAATTAGCCAACCCACTGTTCGCTGA
Source organism: Pygoscelis adeliae (assembly GCF_000699105.1). Taxonomy (NCBI): domain Eukaryota; kingdom Metazoa; phylum Chordata; class Aves; order Sphenisciformes; family Spheniscidae; genus Pygoscelis; species Pygoscelis adeliae. The sequence goes on from NW_008824008.1 coordinate 108,486, forward strand.
GCCCTGCTAACTATCAAAGGCTGGCATCAAAAGCACCTTGGGCGGGATTCAAACTAGCAACTGAGAATTAAAAAGCACCGGCGTGCAGCAGCACCAGTTCCCCGAGCTGCCCATCATACAGCACATGCCAGCTCTCACGGGGAACCGTGCATTCCTGTGAAGACCAAATGTGTGAAATCTCAGGCCAGAAGCAGGTTCATCTAAAATTAGATCTACACATCCTCTGAGTTACTCTAAATTGAACCAAAAGAGATAAGAGGAAGCACATCAAAGGCAAAGGGGAAGCAGAGTTTTAGAGCTGCAGAGAAGATGAGTTCAGACGAGGTCCTTCTCCTGCCCCTCTGTATCATGGTGGAGGAGCTCCAGGAGAAGCCATCTGTCGCATCTTCTTGGCCCTGCCATCACCAGCTCATGAAATCCAGGCTGTCTCTGCCTGGATGCACATGCCTGCGTATGCATTTTCAGGAGCATTCCCCAGAGCCAGTCCTTTTGGCTGAGTATACAAAAGGCTTTATTCCGGTTGGAATAGCAGAAACGTTCACATTGACAACTGCAGCCAACGTGACATAAATAAAGCCAATAGAGCAATGGAAATCACGGCTGACAGCAAGTATTCCAGCAAATGCTAAAATTCTCTTAGGAAGCAAATACAGATTCCCTGAATTCACCAGCAACTTAAGATTGCCTTAAGATACTGAACAGTTCACATGTATTTTTAGATCAAAAGAGAAGGCTGGAAGATGCTCTGGTTTCTCTGAAATTTTTGATGCTTATGTGTAGCCTCTCCCAGCTCAGCTGAATCCTGCGTCATCACAAAACCATTGGCAGATTTCACTTCTCTCCTAGTGACCTCACTGCTGTCCTCAATCCGCAAGCCGGCTAGGGCTCTGGTGGTTTTTAAGTGCTCTATAAATGCCAAGAAAGAATTAATACCAATTTTGTCTCTTTTTTCAAGGACGGAGCAAAGAAATAGTGCAGTTAAGCCATTAGCACAGCACTCCAAAGCCCTGTATTCAGCAGACAGCTCTGCCTCAAGGAAGAAGGATTAGTTATTTAGCACCCCTGCCCATCACTGGCCAAAGCTTGCCCTGTACGCAGCTGGGTACATGGCGAGGGAATGGCTTCATTCCGCTGCTCACGTTGTGCACGCTGGCAAGACCACCCAAAGCACAGAGCCAGGGAACAGCAGCTTCTCAGCTATTAGAAACAAAGACAAGGCATGTTACATACTTGTGATTTGGGCATACTGAAAGCTTTCCCCTTTCATGATCTCTAGGCATGGGGCACAGGAAAGGAGCAGGGCTCAGCAGGGAGTGATCCCCTTCTGAACTGCTGGGCCTCCGGGCACGATTCCCTGGGGAGGCAACAGCACCTTTGTCCCAGCCCCACACTGAACAGGATCCATTGTACCGGACAGACCCTGCTCCAACCTGGTGCCCTCCGAGGCCAGCCAGCAGCTGCCAAAGCAGAGCTCTGATGGTTTCAACTTCTCAGGACTTCAGACTCTGGACGATGTTGCTGTCCCTCTGTATCACTGCATCTTGCCCAGATGCTTTGTGCCTGCTTCACTTGTATGCTGTCAGCTCCTACACCTTTTCCTCCCCTTTCCAAAACCAAACGGAGCTCAGAGAAAAACCTGTTGCAAAAAATGTCCTCTCCCAGTTTTGTCTCCTTCTGGCAGTTTGAGCCTCAGAGCTGGGCTGCAAGTGCTACACCTCATTAAAACTAGAAGACACAAGCCTCTTGCATCCCGACAAACATAGAATCATAGAATAGAATCATAGAATCATTAAGGTTGGAAAAGACCTCTAAGATCATCAAGTCCAACCGTCAACCCAACACCACCATGCCCACTAAACCATGTCCCTAAGCGCCTCATCTACACGTCTTTTAAATACTTCCAGGGATGGTGACTCAAC
>NW_008824008.1:111887-121951 GCF_000699105.1 Pygoscelis adeliae
ATGGCGTAGCAGGTCATTGACTGCTTCCTCTTGGATTATGGGGGGTTTATCCTGCTCGCCGCCATCCCTGTCTTCCAGCTCAGGGGGCTGAGTACCCTGAGGGATAACTGGTCTGCCTGTTAAAGACTGAGGCAAAGAAGGCATTAAGTACCTCAGCCTTTTCCTCATCCTCGGTGACAATGTTCCCCCCCCCGCATCCAATAAAGGATGGAGATTCTCCTTGGCTCTCTTTTTCTCATTAATATATTTGTAAAAACATTTTTTGTTGTCTCTAACAGCAGCGGCCAGATTGCATTCTAGCTGGGCTAACATGCAGCACACAGGTCAGTTACCCAGAGCCGTCAGGTTAGAGGATGGTGCCAGGGGAGAGAAGGACACCTTTGTCTCCAGTGCAGCAGGCAGGCTGATGCTGTCAGCTCTCCGGGGGCACTCACTAGATAATTGCTCACCACGCTCTCTGAATGACTACTCACTGTGCCCCTTCAGCCCAAACAGCCCTAGCCCAGCCCAGCTCTGCTCCTGCAGTGAGCTCTGGCACAGGGAGAAGGCCCACACACTGGGTCTCTGCCTCCACCTACCCAGCAAGATGTTTTTCATATCCCCTCCCCACACACACATCCCCACCACCACCTGTGCATACACTGCATAAGGAGGCCCGCTTTCATCTGCTTGCTGAATAGTGGCCAGGCAGTTTTCAGCCAACTCAAGCACACAAGTCTATCCCTCTGCATCAAAGGTAGGAGCCAAAGCCAACGGAAAACAAGGAAAGCCTTGCTACAGCTCCTGCAAGGAGGTCTGGCCACACTTGCATGCCTGCCTCACTGCAGCCTAGTCCAACCGACTGCAGCAGGGGAAGGAGCAGCTCAGAATGGAAATTATTATCTACAACCACCATTACAACTGATTGCTTCAGTTGACTATAAAGGTCCTATTTTCCACACCTACAGCCAAATGCATTCTGGAAAGAAGTTATAACCTCATGGTGCTGGCCAAAAAAAATTATTAAAAGGCAACCCCCCTTTTTATATCCTCAATCCCCTATAAAATAGGGAATTTCTGACATTTTCATATGACATGCTGCCATTTCCAACCTGCGCTGTTACCCAACACCCATACATTTCCCTTCTCCAGTGCCCTGGTAATGGCCCTGCCTGACGGATCATCCATAGAGAGCAACAGGCACCAAGCGGGAGCCCAGGACTGCTGTCCCTCCACCCCACGTGCTGCCAGGGCTCAGAGAATCTATTTTCAGCCTTTCCCATCAGGATCCGCTTTTGCTGCTCTGCCCAAGCACTTCTCTACACGAGCTGCAGCCCTTCTGCATCCCAACTCCTCCCCCTCCATTTATGAAGAACATGAAATAAGCCTCAGAAACACCTTGTCTCACCCTGGCCTCCAGCTTCTCTCCAAACTCTTGGGTGTCCAGGAGAGCACAGCAAGCTTGTAGGTCCACCCCAGCCCTGGACTGAAGCAACTGCTGGTTAGAGCAGTACAAACCCCTTCCAGGTGCCTTCTCCCTTGCTTCTGAAATGCCACCTAAGGGCCCGGGCAGAAGTCCCTTCACAGATCCAGCTGTGTGGCCATGATAGGAGACATCCTGTGAACTACTCCAGATGCAGAGGGCAGGGTAGGAGCAGCCAAACACTGCAACTCTTTCCACTGACACAGTGGGACCCCACAGGCATGGAAGGCATTACAGTGAAGCTGAGTTAGGGAGCATACAAAACACTCAAAAAAACAAAGTCAGCCAAAGAACAGAGCCAAAGAGCCAGGCAAAGAAAGAGTCCAGTCAAGAAGAGCTCCCCCATTTGCAAAGGCCAGGTTATTTTATTCTGAGCTGCCCAGAACATCATCTGAGAAGCCAGTGGCCAAAAATGGGTCAAGAAAGATCCTCATTTCAGTCTCCCTCCAGAAATCCCCATCCTCCTAGTGCTGAGGTCCCTGCAAAAGAGGGATGGCATGCAGGATTCCTGATGCCAGCATCTGCCAAACAGCCCTCCCCTCTCTTTCATATCAGCTTTGCTTTACTTAGCACAGTAATTGTTAATGTTTCAGCTCTCCAGTGGGGCAGCACATTTTATTGTTAGCCTACATGGTAAAAATAAAATCTGATTGCAAGAAATTGCTTGGCTTCAATTATAACATCAGTGTTAATTACAAGTGCAACTGTAATGGCAGGGAGGGAAGGCGGAATGGCAGTGATGAGGATGCATACTACGTTCTGGTGGGCGAGCTGACATTTTCCAGCCCAGCCGTCCCAGGGGAGAGAGCAATGCCTTTGCCTCCTTGACAGCAGTTGCAGCAACCCCAGACAAGCAGGTCTGCGTGGCTCCCACTGCTCTGTCTGGTGGCATCTCCTGGAGAAGAGGCATCTGATCTGCTCCCAGCCCCTTGAGACTTCCTCTGAAGCCGACACAACACTGACTGATGCGTTCCCTCTACTTGGAGCAAAGTCTGTCCCAACTCATCCATGGAAACTTCTCAGAGCTTGTATACTGCCATCCCCACCTCCACAGGTAACCAAAGACAAAAAGCTAGAGCCACAAATCTCAGTTGCCTCCCCAAAGCCTGCCTGCACCAGCTCACGCTTCCATGGCCCTTGGCTAGGCTTCTGTGTGTTTGACACAGCCAGCTCTGGGGGTACCAACAAACCTCCCCAGCTCTTTCCTTCACAGGGCTGCTTCAGAGGGATGCTTCTCCCAGCTCCCCGATGTCAGAGGGCAGCCTGAAAGCCAACAATCCCTGTCAAATTCAGTAGGAGTAGAGACAGGGATTTCTACCTTTCCTGGATCCAGCTTCTCATCTCCATCTTCGTCGCACAGGTCAAAGGGAAAGTGTATTTGGGGTTATTCTGGTTTGCCTGGAGCACAGCTCAGAGCAGCCAAGGGTCCAGCAGTGCTTTGTGCCGGCTGAACATCCTGGTGTCTAAACACAAACAGCTTCACTACTCACTCACCTATTCACGCAGCCCAACTGCATGAACTCATTAGGAGTGCCTTGAACCCACCTCCTGAGAACAACAGGACCAAAGGGCCATCGTATGCATCCAGGGCTCAGCACACACATGCTCTGCGCCCACACAGACATTAGATTTTTTTCTCCATTTCTTTATCATGTTATCACAGACAAGACCTTAAGGAATCATCTCCAGCAACAGTTAAAACAAGAGAGGACTGAATGCTGGGAAAGGGGAAACATCTGATGGGCAGGAGTGTCCTCTACAGTAGAGCATCTCAGAGCGGGATCTGGAACAGGCCCAGGACCACTCTCATGTCTGTGCATTGCTAGGTGGAGCAGTGTTCCCCAGCTCTACAGTGGACACGGAGCTCAGACCTTTCCCAGATGCAAAAGGCTACGGAATAGCGTGTTACAGCCATCCCCAGCTCCAGGGCACTTGTCATTTTTAAGAAGAGAAGTACTGTTTGAGAAAAGACTCTGTTCCTGTAAGAGATGATGGGAGTTCAGCTCTTGATGCTAGAGGGGAAGGAACAAGCCAAGAACTTGACTATTAAGAGAGACAGCTGTAAAACAACACTTTCAAACAGGGCAGGGGAGGAAAAGCCAGTACAAACCCGCTCTGGAGATAAGCAGGGCTACTCTGGAGATACTGCAGTGCTGATGTGCACCTCAGAGATGCAATCCCCATTCTGAAGGTCTGCCTCTTCTCCGCTCATCTAGTGGACCAGCTGCTGTCTTGAACTGCTGAAAGCACAGCAGAGCTAGGGGCTGATGGACAACAAGGCTAGCCTCCTGTATGCCACAGAAACCTCCCAGAGCTGCAGGAGATGTCTCCTGGGAGTAAGGCGAGGTAAGGTCCTTCTGTTCATTAAGCCCCTCCCACCAAGGTGGCCGAAGACACCTCCACAGAGATATCTAAGAGGAAGGCATTCGCTACCTGTTTCCTGACCCAAAACCTTGCCTACAGAAATCACCTGAGCATAACCACTTTGTAGGACCCGGAGGGTGCTCCTGTCAGAGCGGCAGCAGGAGTGACAAAAAGAAGTTTTAATCAAATGTCTCCATTTCATGTCTGCGAAACGGAGACAATATTTCCATTCTCCTTCACCCGCAGATGTCTCAGAGGCACCAAGTGGAACTTCCTTGGAGCTAGGATCTTTTTATTTACAGCCACCTGTGCAAAGTTTCTAACACTGTGCATAGAAATGGCTAACAACTAAAACCAGTTAATAACCAAAAAGCCAGTAGATGGCACTCAAGAATATGCAAGACTTCTGAAATGTGCAAGACCAACAAAACTTGCATCTGCAGTGCACAACAGCAACACGTGCCTCATTACATAGACACGCTACCAGAAGGGCTAGAAAGAGGTGATGATCTCCGTGGCACCACAGTAACCCAAAGTGCTAAGACCACAATTGCTTTAATCTCTCTTATCAAAGTGATGCAGGCAGCAGGATTTGGATCCAGACCCGTGCCTGGGAGCAGCTTGTACTTTGGCAGGGATGCAGCTGGGCAGCACCACCGCTCTGTCTGCGCTCTCAGACTGCCAGCACTGGAGCGCAGGGGAAAGCTGTGGGTAAGCATGGCATGGGGCCTGCCATGGCTGAACATGATCAATCTGGCATCCTCAAGAGCACTAAAACATCTCCTAAACACTGCTAAAATAACAGCAACAAGCCTCCCCTCCCATATGAGCACCATTAGAGCAAGGCCATCCTCCTCCCCGATCCCAGGCTCTGGCAAGGCGTGTGAACCAACATCTGCTCAGCTATCAGGCAGCTCTGTGAAACACATCCACATGATACAGGGGTTTTAAAGTTGTTAGTACTAGTAAAGCTTGGCAGCCTGAAAGAAAAGGTTTTAAAGCAGGTAAACAGCTTAATCTTTTGTGGGGTTTTTCTGTTCCCTAAGAAGTTTTAATCAAATGTCTCCATTTCATGTCTGCGAAACGGAGACAATATTTCCATTCTCCTTCACCCGCAGATGTCTCAGAGGCACCAAGTGGAACTTCCTTGGAGCTAGGATCTTTTTATTTACAGCCACCTGTGCAAAGTTTCTAACACTGTGCATAGAAATGGCTAACAACTAAAACCAGTTAATAACCAAAAAGCCAGTAGATGGCACTCAAGAATATGCAAGACTTCTGAAATGTGCAAGACCAACAAAACTTGCATCTGCAGTGCACAACAGCAACACGTGCCTCATTACATAGACACGCTACCAGAAGGGCTAGAAAGAGGTGATGATCTCCGTGGCACCACAGTAACCCAAAGTGCTAAGACCACAATTGCTTTAATCTCTCTTATCAAAGTGAAGCAGGCAGCAGGATTTGGATCCAGACCCGTGCCTGGGAGCAGCTTGTACTTTGGCAGGGATGCAGCTGGGCAGCACCACCGCTCTGTCTGCGCTCTCAGACTGCCAGCACTTGAGCGCAGGGGAAAGCTGTGGGTAAGCATGGCATGGGGCCTGCCATGGCTGAACATGATCAATCTGGCATCCTCAAGAGCACTAAAACATCTCCTAAACACTGCTAAAATAACAGCAACAAGCCTCCCCTCCCATATGAGCACCATTAGAGCAAGGCCATCCTCCTCCCCGATCCCAGGCTCTGGCAAGGCGTGTGAACCAACATCTGCTCAGCTATCAGGCAGCTCTGTGAAACACATCCACATGATACAGGGGTTTTAAAGTTGTTAGTACTAGTAAAGCTTGGCAGCCTGAAAGAAAAGGTTTTAAAGCAGGTAAACAGCTTAATCTTTTGTGGGGTTTTTCTGTTCCCTATAATGCATTTGGCTACCTTAAGTGCTTCCTCACGAACCCCCTGTGAAGGCTAAAAAGCACCTTTTTCCAAACAAAATCTGAGACCCTTACACATCATGTGAACCCCCAGAATGGAGTCTTGAAGAAAAAGAAGCTATCATGAGCCCATCAAAAAACCCCATTAGCAGCACATTGTCCCCTGCAGTAAAATATGCTGGCAATTTTCTCTGTACAGGGCTTTCAGAGTTTTTTGCTTTGCTTTCCTAACCCAAACAGATAACCTCGCTGGGATTGCAGCAGGATGGAGCTGGCTGGAACAGAGAGGTTCCTCGTTAAGAAGCATAATTTAATGGCACATTACAAACTTAGGGGATGAGCTGCGCACAGTTTCCTACCAAGTGGCCTGTGGAAGGAGGTGCAGCATGTCCAGCCCAAAAGAGGCCATCAGCAAACCACATCCACAGCCCCAGCTGGCCACAAGGACCCCTTTGCACGAGTTCATTCCTGGAGAACCTGCATGCCTGGCCCAGCCGGCAGACCCATCACTCCATTCTCTGGTTTCTGGCCTCACTAACAGCAAGGTGCTCCCACCCTGCTTCGGTTCCTGATGCGAGTCTGCAGAGAATGGCGATCCCTCCCCTGCAAATCTCTCTACAGGAGGTGCTAAGCACCAGGAGCCCAAAGCTCTGCAAAAGCAGGTGGACAAAGAGAGACCTGAAGGGGAAGGTCCACGTGCCAGCTCCCTGGAGCCTGGGCTGCACCATGCTCTGGGCTTTGCAGGATGGCTGGTGAACCCTGCCAAACCCGCCAGTCGTGCTCAGCAAGCCTACTGGTGGGACTGGGGGCAGACAAGACTTGAGACACATTTCCTCAACAGTTCCCACCCCTTTCCAAGGCTGGGAACCCGGAGTGCAGGGATGCCGCAAAGCAGCAGCTGTCAGCTACAAAACAGCACGGACACAGACAGCAAAGCACCAAGAGGAAGGAGGAACCACGTATCACAAGCTGTCTGGCTCTGGATCAGGAGGGAAAGGGGAAGGCAACAGGGTCTTCTCCACACATCCCTGCACCAAAAACCACAAGTCAGGTTGGAAAAGAGCAAGGCAAGAGGGCTCCCAGAGAGCACAGTCGGGCTGGCAGAAAGGGGGACATCTCACAGGCACAGTGCTGGCAGGATCTGCTGGGATGGCTACACAGCTGCCCCGTGGGCACAGCCCAGGGTTGCTCGATGCCTCACACATATCATCTGCTGCCTCTTGTCAAGGGTCAAGGCAGTTCCCAGCTCATGGAAAATTTTGACATGAGTAATTTTACTGGTTTTGTTCAGCTTGGACTGAAACCAAATTCCATGGAGGCACTGGGATGGCCTCAAAAGCCTATGTTTTAACCAGTTTATCTATACATCCCTTGAAAGATAACCCAATTCCTGGTGCCCCCTGGGCGAGGTGGCTGTACCACCCAGAATGCTGTTTGGGATCCCTTGTGCAACCCTGGCTCCACGTGGGGTGCGGGAAGCTGTAACACAGGCCTCAAGGTGTTAGTGCGGGAGGCAATAGGAACAGGGAAGCACAGATAATCCCAAGTAAACAACCAGCTGAGCCTTCACTTGGCAATGTTTTTCCATTGTCTATTAGGTACAGCTGGACAAATGTCAATAAATTACCTATGGAAATGAGCCCTGCTGAGCAGGCAGTTTGGCTTGAACAGCTGTCTTCTAGGTGGCACAGTGGTGTTGCAGCTCTGCTTAGCAAGCAGATGTGAATCAGGGATTACCAACTGCCTTCAGGGGTAGGAAGGAGGAAAGCAAGCCCTGCAGAGGGAGGGAAGCACCCAGTCTGCCCCAGCAGAGAGCCCACAGAGACATGGATGTCTCGGGGGAGGAGAAAGTAAAAAGCCAAGCAGGCAGTGGTGAGTCATGGGAAGCTGCCCGCTTCCTGCCAGACACCACGGAGGTCACACCCAGCACGAGCAAGCCACTCTCTGCACACTTGTTCCTGCAGCTTACCCATGGAGGAGCACGGGACAGAGCAATGCAAGGGCTTGCATAAGATCACTGGGAAGCTTCCCAAGTCCCAAGCAAGCTCGGGAAGAAAAAGAAAACCACGGATGGATGCAACAACGGCTGCAGCTCCTCCATCTGCACCCTTCAGTGTACGCACGTATCTGCACTACCCGATGCTACACCCCTATCCGCCGCCCAACTTCTGCGTCGCGCCAGCCCTGCTCCGAAGGCTGGCTGGCAGCCACCGCCCACAAAAAGGCAATCTCAGGTCTGCACAGGGAAGGAGATGTGGAGAACCGGGGAGGGCAAGGGACACATCTGATCGACACTTCTTCCTTCCGACACAACTTTACTGGTTGGCTCCTTCCAGAGTGAAGCAAGGTGGGTTTGTCAACTTAAGCAACAGCAACCCTGCATTTGTCTACCCTGAGTCTCTCTCAGGGGGACCTTGGACACAGGTCTCCAGCGTGACAGCAAGCTGCTTTTGTCTGACGTATTCTGCAGGAGATCCTGTATTTTCACCTTGCCCACCACCTCTGAGGGGGGCAGACCCCACAGCAGCCAGCTGCGAGAGCAGCACACAGCGTCCAGCTGGCCAAGACAGCTGGAAGCAATGCACCCACTCCCTGCTGCAGAGCCCCTGTAAAAACCACCTGGCAAATGCCTGTAAAAACTTTGTGGTCTGCTGTAGGGTGGCTGTTAAAAACAATGATGTCGAGAAATGGGAGGCTCTCGCTTTCAGAAAGAAAGGCATTAAGTTGTAAAGTTGTCGAGACCTGTTTATTATTTAGTATCTGTTTAATTTCAACCAGGAAAAAATACCTTGGGAGGATGGAAGGCTGAAATTGGTAATTCAATCCTTCGGCTCCAGCCTTAGGGAGTTTTGTAATTAAGACACAGTGAAATCAGAGATTATTTCAACTTGTTTTCTTGGAAAGGCAAAACAGATAAAAAGAAAGCCCAACTGCCTGCACACTACAGGACCTAAAAGGGTTGAAAGCAGACCACAGGCTGTGTGTTCTGGTCACACAGCTCCCGCAGGCTATCCTGGTCTCCCCAGCCATCAAGCTACAGCCAAGGTAAACTATGAAATCAGCCTGAACACTACCAGGAGTAGGGAGGGGAGAGAAGCTCACAGGAGACTAAGCAAAACACAACCACCCCCCAAACCTTTTCTGGTTGTGAGCGAGCCAGGTAACAGTTTGTGCAAACCAGGCAGCCAGTCAAATGCCAGGTCTCCAGAAACAGTTTCCCAGTTAAGAACTTGTTGAGGATGGTAACTGACAGAAGGGTTCATTTCCCAACTGCAAACAGCAAAGGTGGCTATTTCTAAGGGTTTAAGACAGACTGAATATCAAAAACTGAACCAGTGAAAAATAGATTTAGGAATTCCTCAAACAGAAGAAATAAACCTGATTTCTAAAGCATTTGGCTGGGGCTTTTTGAGAGTCACCTCAATGCTACTGATGGCAGTCTAACAACCCGAATTCCCTGTGAGTTCCCTGCAGCACAGACCCTCTATTTGTATAAAAGAGTCCCAGGTCATTATGTTCTCCATTCACACAAAAGCTCACCAAAGCAGGTCTTTTACCCAAGAAACTGCACCAGCTGTTAGTAGCATTCAAGTTTTTATCCTCTTGGCCACCCACATTTACATGACTCGATACACAATTCTGCCCGGTGAAGGATGATGCTGACATCCACCATCTATTAGTCGCACAAACCCCGAGAAACCTTGCACGATACTGCAGTGCTTCTATGTAGCCCTTCTCCCAGCATCATTCTTTTGTGGAGAAAAAAGGACCTCGCTGTAGGATGGAAGTAAAGACGCTGTATTTCATATTCTTTCCCAAACCGAATCCTCAGCTTTTCACAGCTACCAAGAAGACAGATGCAGCAAACCACCTCACCTCGAAAAGCACAGCTGGGCTTATTTTCTCCTTGCCAGCGCCTTACAGCTCTTCCTCGACTTTTAAATCTTCCCTAATGAGAAGATGTATCACCTTCCCCAAGAGACAAAGGACAGGGTGATTTTCTACTCCCAACCGGAGCAGAAAGACCTAGGTGCTCATAAAGTAACAAGAGGAAGCAGCAAAGGGAAGACAAACGCGTTCTCTATCAGACTTTTAAACCGAAATATCAGCTGCTTGACTCTTTTTTTTTTTTTAACTAAAAAACCTGATAAATGTAACCGGAGGCAGAGTGCCTCCTGTTTCTACAGCAACCGAGGGCCCGGCGCGGCGCTGGCAATGGCATCCCGGGAGCGGCCGAGGGGGGGGACGGGAACAAAAGCGGCAGAAGCTGCCGGGCAGCGCGGGGGCGTCCCCCCCCTCGGCGCTCG
>NW_008824008.1:122843-147798 GCF_000699105.1 Pygoscelis adeliae
GTTACAGGCCTCCGTCCGCCCTGCCTGCGCCTTTTTTAGGCGGCTGCCCTTGAAAGAACGGCAGGCACCTCTCCTGCCGGCTGCCTGAGAGTGTGAGGAAGCAAACGCTCCCCCAGAGAGACGGTTTTTAAAGACGTTTAATTTTGGAAGCCCGTGAAACCGGAGTAAAAGATGCCACTGGTGCTAGGGAGGAGCAGATATTCAAAAACTAGTTAATAAAGTTTATCAGACTGGGAGTAACAAGGTGGGCATTGAAAACCAAAAAAAAGACAGCAAGCTTCTTATCAGCAATGCATACCCGAATGAAGAGCGTGCCACGCTTTTTGTTTACTCCGTCCCACCATGGAATGTTGTTTTAGAGTTCAGATGTGGTTTCCTGGGGATGCTGTTCCCCCCATGCTGCCACGGCCTGCCGCGGTGGGAGAGGAAGGACCCCTCGTTACCTGGGATGACAGGGTGGGGTTTGTTAGTGGTGAGTTCACCTGTGTCAGAAAGATGACCCAGATATGTGGAGGAGTGGCAGGCAGAAAGTAGTTCACTGTTACTAGTGAGGCGCTTCACCTGCTGCAGAGCAAAGAACATCTTGCACAAGCAGTGTATGGAGGGTTTAAGTCATTAGGTGGGATCCAGACGCTAAGTCTAGATAAAACATTTGCCCGCGATGCATTTTTTTTAGTTTTGAATGTTTCTGGGAGGACAGGAAGGAAGGAGGGAGCGGCACAGGTGTGTTGGCAGCCCTCCGCCCTGGCTGGGGCAGGCTCCTCGATGATTTATAGCCCGTGATGTCTTGCCATCACTGTGCCAGGACCACAGAAGGCGGTGATTTAACTTGCACTGTGCTTTCCTGCTCTGACTTCCTCCGGGTGCCCAAGGTCAACTGTTAGGCTAAGTTCAAGTGTACCTACTACCGATTTAATATGTGATACTCGCTTTCCTTTTAGGGCTGCCATATGATGTTGGGGGCAGGCAGGAGGGAGGACTCCATTCTTTAATGACTTTTCCATCTCTCAGTGCCCAAGAGCAGAAAGAAGACCCATCCCTTACACGCTGGCTGCTCCCCGGCTGCTGCTGGGTGCGCTACGCCGTAGGTGACCCTCAGGCTTACAGGAGCAAACTGCACAGCCCAAGCTCACCTCTGCACACTGCGGCTTGTGCAGGTACACTGCCCTGAGTGTTTAATGGAGGAAGGTCAGGGCTCAGGGCGAGTGAAATGGGAGTGCTACCAGGCAGCAAGGAAATATGGAGACCGGGGAGCATGTCTCTTTGGAAAAGCAGGATGAAAGCACTCGTCCTGACGGGCTTCTGCAGGCTATTAAAGCATGGCACAGGATAGATGTTAAGTCTTGTACATTCACACAGATGCAAGTGGTGCTGAAACCTAGCAGCTGCCTTCCACAAACATATCTGCCACCCTGGCAAGAGGCAAACACACATGGAAACTGCTTTATGAGATTTCCAACTAATTTGAGTCACCAATGAATGCATCCATGAAGGCTCCCTCTGCCACCAGTGTGCATTAGTGTGATGTTACCTTTGCACACAATACTGTAAGTTTTATATCCTACTTTTATCTGCAGTTCATAGCAGTTTGTTTACACAGTAGCCAACACAGCACGGGAAGCAGGTGAACAAAGATGACATGACAAGTGCTCTTTTGTGGCCGGATGTCCTCTGGGCGTGGGGAGTGCTGATGCTTCGAGTGACACGTTGGGTATCTTCTGTGAAGGAAAAGGTGTCATGCCCCTGTCCTAGCAAAGCCAGATGCATGCAGAGAAAGCTTGTCAAGTGCAGCAGCAAAACTGGAAGGGGGACGTTGTCCTGTACCCAGCCCACCTGGGACTAGAGGGGTCCCTACTGCTCATGGAGTTGCTGGTCCCGGTGGAGGAGCAGATGAAGCCCAAGCCAGACCAAAGTCACCCCTTTGAGAATGTCGTTGCACAGTGTCATTCCTCATGAGTGGAGCCCATCACTGTTCCCCTGACCCCAGAAATCACCACTCAGGCAGCGACGCTTCAGTGACAGCGTCAGTGTTTGTCCCAGGATCACTGCAGTGGCTGTGGGCAGCAGCACATTTTGGGACATGATGCTGTGAAAACATCTCCTCTCTTTCAAAAAGCTACCTGGCTATGTAGATCATGATGTCAGGACTGCATGCCACAGACAGAGATCTGGACTGCCAGGCTAAGATCTTGCTAGAAGATCTTAGAAAAGACTTTGCAAATCTGATTCCATTTCCCTTGGTAAAAAATAATATTGGAAAACATTCAGTGAGACAGAATTGCCTAGAGAAGAAACCTGAGGAGCTGCAACCAAAACAGCAACAAACGCGAAAGATTTTCTCAGTAAACACTCCAGGGTTCATATTTTTAAAAGTGAAGGATGTACAAGTCTGAAAAAAAAAGCCTGAGTGTAGTTTAGAAATCTGGAAACTGCTTCGTTTTGCCTGCTGCACTTAATGGTGGAGGTGTAGTGACTGCAGACACGCTGGAAATGAGAACTGAAGACAGTGTTTGGAGAGAAAGGTTACAGCCTCCCTCTCCTCTGCACATCTTGCCTCTGCTGGCAATCCCAGCTGGACTTTCTGCTGTCGTGCATGTCCGTCTGCTCACTGAGTTTGGCCTCCTCTGCTGCAATAATGCCTTTTCTGTGCAGGTGAAAGAGGCACCTGACATTTAGCTGTGGTCCAGGTGACCTGTACGTAGCCCTTGGTGTTATCTTATGAGCTAACTAACTTCAAATGAGTCTCACTCTGTTGTCTGTCTCAGCACAGCTCTAGCTCAAATCTCACTGATGGGCGAGAGGACTGGACTATAGGCTCAAATCTGCTCACAGGCAGCATGCAAGCGTGTGATTTCCCCCTGGGACAGAGTGTGCCTTTCTGAACCTGGCTGAAATGCTGCACCAGGTTGCTTAACAGATAGGCACAGGCTTTGAGTATTGTTTCAGTGCACCCTGCAAGTGAACTGCACATCCTCTTGTAGCCTTGCCAGTGAGAGAGGGCTCATCCATCATCTGCACTGAGGTGAGAAATGCTGCCCATGACATGAATCTGTGAATATCTCACTGGCAAATTCCTACCACTGATGGAGACAGGCATCTCTGTGCTGCAAAGACACTTCTGTCTTGCTGGGAGGAAGGAGATTACATGTTACTCTCCACCAACACAACTGTGTGTCACATAACCAACGCAAGAAGAAAGGACAAAGACCTAAATCTTGTGGGGCTTCCTATTCCGGTTGAAAACATTGTGGATTTGCAGGGATCCAGCGCTGCTGCTGGAGTTAGGTACTGCCCCACAGACAAAGTTATTTCTCACTTTGCAGAGGGTAGCACAGGGGATCCACTTAAACCTGTGGCCGGCCCCTGCCTGTTGTGCTGTGCTCTGCATGGCAGTGCACGGGCAGGCAGCAGTGGCTGTCAGGGTGATGCTTTTCCCACCAAAAAGCCTTCCTGCCAAATAACACGAGACCTAGAGGCTCTTTGCCTTACTGAGGTGAGTTAGGCTGGGACGGTACTTTCAAGCTGAGGCTGCAAAGGGCTCGAAAGGCTTATCAATGTCTTAGACAAAGAGTTTTACAATTTTTTATTATCACAAAGCTTTAAGAAACATAGCAAAAATTGAGCTCTAACATTGCATAGCTCCAGAATTTACTTGTCCTTCCTTAGTTATTTGACCTGAAAGCGTTACCCCTTTCAGCCTTCAGAAAGCTCCACAAAGAATTTCAAAGGGAGGCTCTTGCCAGAGTTGAAGAGCTGCGGAGGGAGGTAGGCAGACACTAGCTCACCTCCACCCCGAATGGCTCCCAGCACAGCACTGGCCTTGACTCCTGATGGGAGATTGCCAGGGACATGGGCCTGGACCCGGTGGGAGAGTGACTTTATGAGTGATATTGGTACAAAGCACATTAGTCTGCTGTGCTAATTAATTACTAACTACACCTCCTGAGGCAAGTGAATCAGCAGAGAGTATATAATTAAACCGAAGATTGTTTTTGATATATTTTAAACATTCTTCTAGAATTCTCCACCTGGAAGAAAGAAAGAGGGCAGTGATGATGAAAGGTAGCGAACGGTTCATGAGAACACAGTATCATTTTAACGCTACTGCTACCTGCTACCATCACATTTCAGCACAGAGCTATTTAAAATGTTGACAAGAATGGCCTTTTTTTTTCTTTCCTCTTGCCATGAAAAATGAAGTAATGACCCCAAAGCATTGTTCAAATGAAGGCCTTAAGTGGTCTTAGAAGAAAGAAACAAAGCCTAAAACATCAGAGAGACAAGAAATATGTGCTCAGTGTTTATGTATTGAAGTGCTTCTCGTGTACCTGGCAAAGAAGTTGAGCAACAGGTTCCCAAGAAGTCTCCCTTGTGCTGTCCAGGCAGGCACGGACTTACTGGTGAGGTCAGCTGCAGTTGCCTTTTTGCGGTGCTCCTCAATAAATCCTCTCTTAATTAGACTCTCTTCTGGCTAACTTGCAGCTCTAAAGCTGGTAGGAATTTTAATTGGTTTAGCCTCTTTTGAGTGAGGGTTGCATTAAATGTATCCATACATCCTGCCTTGCCATTTGATGATGGATCTGTCTGATCTGCAGGACCAGCAGAGGAAACATAGGAATGACCAACTCAGCATACAACAAGTCAAGGCTGGGAGATGCCCAAGGCTGGTAGAGCTTCCCCAGTTAAGATTGGACACGTTGAAACTGTTCCTGGTATCAGTATATTATTTATTACTCCTCAGTATACTCCTCAGTATACTCTGACAGTGGCCTTGGCTCTTATTCAAGGCTGAGCGACTCAGCTCGGCACCAGGCACCCCAATGGGACATTCACCATCCCCTGCAGGAGAGGCAGAATCAGTCGGTGGCAGACATTTGGCCATATAAGCCTGTTTTTCCCTTTAGCTTTGAGCCATGCCCGGCTCTATACATGCTGCCTGTCTTTGCAATGGATGCTTAATGCAGCTCAGAACAGTGAACCCTTATGGGTGCGGAGCCATGTGGAATCACAGATATGGTGGGGGGGACAGGGGAGGGAAATGTCTGACCCAGGGACTCCTTTTTTTCCCCTCTCAGTTATAACAGAGTCTCCAGCCAGGCTGACAACACGGTGGGGTTTGTGCTGCTGAAGCAAAGGACCAGCGTGGTGGCGAGGGTGAGGATGAAGCTGAGGGGAGCCTGCAGGACTCTGGAGAGTGGTGCCACAGCTCTGCATGCTGTCTCTGCTATGCTTCCCAAAACATGCCACCTCCCGTCCACAGTTTTGGGGGGAAACAGCTATGGCAGCTAAGGCAAGACCCCTCTACCTTCTCTCTCAATAGCCCAGTCAGTCTAGCATATGCTCCCTTCTGGGCAGACAAAACACGGTTACTAAACAGTAAACCCACATTCCCAATCTGTATGTTAGGGAACTATGTTATCCGAAAGGCACAACAGAACAAATCTGATGTAAACATTGCACAGGCTAGAAATGCTGCAGTGATTAAAAGACAATCTCCAACATTCATGCCTAATGCTGACCTTGGACTTCTGCCAGCAAAAACAAGGTAAATCCATTACAGAGCTTTACAGGCAGAAAAGGTTTTCACTCAAGTACTTAGACGTTTTGCCCATAGTCAGCCTGCTCTGCAGTACTGCCCGTTACATCCCCACCTATTTGCCTCGGCAGCAGGAGAGAACTGCATTAACGCTGCCCTTTCTCACAAACTCTCCTACTGGTGCCTTTGTCTGGATGGTGATAGCTGAAGTAGCAAGATACCTCCTTGTGTCAGCTGCCATAGGACAACACCCACGCTGCCACAGATTACATCTTTGAATTTCCTTCCATCCCTTTTTCTTATAATTCTGCAGCCTTGGGGGGCCGCAAAGAGGAGTTGCTTGGTTGGTGTTAATGCCATGGTATAAATCTCTTCTCACTCAGTGAGATCAAAATTAGGCTATTTGGGGCCAAATTCTTTTACCAGCGTAAATTGGCAGGGCTTCATTGCCTTCTGTAAACGAAGATGGCCATTTGCATTTATAACATCAGATGGGTGGCTAATTGCTTGGCATTCCTTGAAGATATGAACAGATGGCAGCATAACTGATTATTATTATTCATCTCAGCTGCTCTCAGGAGAGAAGTAGCAGATTTTTGCATCCACTCCTGTTATGTACTTGGGCAGTGCAGTTTTCTGGTCCTGAGCTTCTGAGGATGGCTGAGGCAGAGGACAGCTTTCCTTTCAGTGAGGAGAGCAAGATTACTCCATTGTTGATGTACAGCATCCAGGCCAGTGGTGCAACATCACAGTACCCAAAGATACTATCACCTCAAAAATCCCAGTGTTTCTCTCGAATCTGGTGGTCTCATTTTTGACCACTTCAATTTCCAGACCAAGCTTACTTGTGGCCAGCTCATACCACATTTGTTCTCATGCTAACACTGCTCTTTAGTTCCAATCAACCTGATTCCCTTGTGCTCTTCACTAGGTGAACAAGCAAAATTTATTTAGTCTCTTCCCATTAAACAAACTCTTCAGTCCCCGACATCTGCATGCCTTGCTGAGTCCTTCTCACTTGGCATCCTCTATTATGTGGATGGAAGTCTCACGAAGGCTTGTGCAATGCCATTAAGTGTTCCTTGGCTTTTACAAAGCCACATCATACTGAGGAGCTGTTCCCAGCTAATCCTCTCAGGTCCTGCTGCTCCTCTTATTCCCAACTTATGAGCTTCCCATTTACAGCAATGCCCCACAACCGTGCATACTGGACCTACCGAAGTGCATCCCACTTCTGCCACCACCGTTAGTCTCCCTGGTTGTTACTGCCAGAAACAGCCAGCTTCACAAACTGCAGACCACCTGCATGTCCTTCACAAGTGTCGCTTGCCACCACTCCTGCTTCTTATCCAGGAATACTCCCAAAAACACTCAGTGAAAGCATACGCAAGACCAGCTTCTGAATTCCCCTTCTAGCCTTCTCGCAGCACCTCTCATCTACCAGTTTGGTCCTGAAGTACTGAGATTCTCTTTTGCTTTCCTTGCTGAACAGTGTATCACAGAAACATCAGGCCAGGCCAGCACACCTGCTTTTCACCCTACTGAATTTTTTTTTTATTCCCGTTTACGTTTGAATGTGTTCTTTCTTTTAAAATTTCTTCTTTTCCACCTTGAATCAAGACACAAGGGTGTGTTCCTCTGGCCAGACTGTGCCCAGTTTGCTCTGTGGGAGGCATCAATACTGAAGTTCAGTGCGGCAGTCCTTTCCACATGTGCAGAGATCCTGGGGTACTAAGCTGTCCAACTTCTGCTTTTGCTGCAGATGGCAACATTTCTGCTTCTGTGCAGCCCCTTTTTCTCCTGCCTTCCCTCTTATCGGGGCCCTAGCATTTCATCCCAAGCTTGCAGACAGCAGTCCCGGGGGAGGAAAGGTGGAGTACACCGAGCTGTTGTTATTCTCATCTGCATGGGGAGGTGCTGTGAAATATTTACTACATAATGTGGTCCCAGTGTGGGACCACAGCGTGGAGCGGGGCTGGTGACCTGAATGTTTTTCCCACCAAGGTAGACTGCCATTTCCTTACTACCAGTTTCTGGCAGCATAAACATATGTCACATTTTTGATGATTCAGCCAATACCAGAGCCCACCGGGCAAGGAGTTTTTATTAAGGACATGGATGAATAAAGAGGGATACCTGCAAACCTTCCGAATGACAGGAACAGAATACAATCACTTATAACACTGCTTAGAAACCTATAACCTAGATCAAGGGGAAGAAAATAACTTGTTTTTTTAAACTCCTGAAACAAAGCAACTCCAAACTGATGCTTTATGTTCACCAATTCTAAAAGCTTAGGAGGTCAGAAAATGCTGGAAATAAAATTAAGCTCAATTTTGTCAGAGAAATGGAACTGTTTTGCCTGACAAATCTGTAACTCATAATCAGTTTAAGTCACAGAAGTCAGCATGATTTGCATTGCAATTGCGTATTTCTTGCAGTATGTATTGCCAAATTACATTCCGCAGCCTCCGATATTTTCAATAGTTTTCAGGCAAAATGGCCTTTTTTTTTTTTTTTTAAACCTGGACATTTCTTCCAACTGCTGTTCTTCCTAGACATACTTGCTATTCATGGCACACTGTTTCAAATTTTTAAAACTTAAAAGCCAACTCCAACTGTGCCACAGGAAAGGACAGTGTGCTGTGAAATGCACCCGACCCAACTTGCTAATGGCCACCAGAAGCATGCTTGCAGTTTCACAGCACAGCATGCCCTCACAGTGGTAAGCAGTGCAGCAGAGGCAGCAATCTCCAGGTTCAGGGGACTGCAAGAAACAATTTGCACCTTGTTTACACACTAAATATCCGTGTCTCTGTATGGGTGGCTTAAACCACTCTGCATTATTTCTGCTTTTAGCTTTTAAAAATACAAACAGATGTGTTCAGAACCCCTGCTAAACCTTCCTTGAAATGTAAATCTCTCAGTATAAATGTTAAATAGAGCTTTCAGCAATGAGCATGGAGAAAAAAATATCGTCATGCCTAGGACGCAACAGAAAGCCACCCCACTGTACTCTGGGTTCAAAAATCTCTAAGTTGCACTTCATAAAGACACATTTTAATAAATTAACATTTATTGAAAATATCACATCAACCTTTATTTTGCTCATTTGCCCCAGTGCAAAATTAAGCTATTTAACATGTAAATTGTAATAACAGAAGTGCAAGCAGTTTCATAAAATGAAAGACCAAATACACTTATAATATGATCAGACTCTTTAATCTGGTGGATAAGGAACAGTGGGATGGAAGGGAATAATCTGTTTTAGGGTCTGATACACAACTTATCTTGTTTTAACACATATATCTGTTATTAAAAGCCACTGTTTAGCAGTATAACATGCATCTAAAAATTGACAATATGGGGCATCATCCATTAAATATACTATCTGTAGACAAGAATCATTAGGATGGGAAAAGGATTAAAATAAAAGGAAAGCACCAAGGCTCCACGGCCCTCCTAGAACAAAGTATTTTGCAGGGAGAGTGTAATGCCATTTGTCAGTGCTCTACTGCGACATGCCATAAGGACTAGCATTTGGTCCATTTCCGGCATGTTCGCTGTAGAAATGCACTTCTTTGGAAAAGCAACCATCAAGGCTTTGCAAATGCAGGGTTACTTCAGACACCCAGCTTATTGGCCTGGGTGAGGACAACTTTCAGAACAGGCATGAAAGCAGAGGTCTCGCTGAAGTTGCTGGTGCTGACTATGTGCGTGTGGATGTTCAGTCCTTCCTGGTAGTTGCGGGTTTCGATGCTCTTCACAATGTTGTGCAAACCGCTAATGATGGTTGGAGAGAGCTGCAAGGAAGCCAGGCAAGGCAGGTCAGCAGAAAGAAAAAAAAGCACATACACTAGTGCTACAAAAACAGAAATCCTGAGTGTAACATTTGGCCCTCAGGAAGGTGCAGCAATTAGTTCCTTTCTTTGAAGATAGCCATCTTCAGAGCTTGCACCACACTAGGAACAGTCACTGAGAAGTCTAACAGCAGACTTCAGCCAGAATGTACCTTCTCTGCAGTACTGCAAAGCCCTGCAAGCCTTCACTGCCAGCCCCTGGATGCAATTCCCTGAGGTGGGAGACCTGCTGTGACAGACTGTGGCACATGAAATCCTACTGAGCTTTTATGCCTTTGGGGTAAAGTTAATAGCTCACCAAAGATGGCCTGACAATGACAGTAATCCTGACCACTCTAATCCTAAGGTACTAAGAGATCTAAGCCCAGTCCTTTATTCTGCCACAGACCTCCTGGAAGGCTTTGGAATAATTACCAGATCTTCAAAAGTACTTGCACATCTGCCTTCCAGTGAAGTCAGTGATCCTCCAACATCTAAATCTTCTGGGTGTTTTTTGACCCCAGGCTGTGTGTGTCTCAATTCCTAGTAGGAGTGGGGGAACTTGCTGTGTTGGCTCATTCTGCCAGCAGCTGGGGACAGGGACCCTCCGGACACATTCACCCAGTGCCTACTGCAAGAAGCTCTGCTCTTTGGCTCAGCACAGTCCCTGCACAGCACATAAAACTCATGACATGACCCCAAAACACTGTAAAGTCTGCACAGGCACTGGGGGCCAAGCACTCTACCTAGCCATTTCTGGGAAATGCAAGGAAACATACAATAAATGGATTTGAAGCACGCTTCCAAAGAAAGAACAAGCACCTGCTACATACTGCAGAGGGGTCCACACCACCAATGAAGTTCTTGGCCATACCTGCAATATTTGATTGGGGGGGGGAGGGAAGTAAAACAGAACTTACTGTCTGTTCTCTAAGTTTGTCATATAGAAACTCCAGGCGTTTATTTGCATCATCTAGTTTCCTCTTGGTTTGCTGCAAGAGAAATAAATACATTAAAACACAGTGATTTTAAGAACACCATACTGATCTGATACCATTGCAAAGAGGTCCACACAGCACATGAAATTCCTTTCTCAACAACATCTTCCTAACACGTTATTTGAATTCTTTGCTCTGTACTTTTCTCCCCTGATTTTGCTAGGAAAGACCATGTGATATGACTGTAGTTCTCCACATGTAACCGCTCTAGTTAGCTACAGAGAATAGTAAACTGTAGAGGTGCATCCCAAAGGCCACTGGTCATTTGCAAAACCCACTTGTATAGCTGATATGGAAAGTGACAGAATTCTGAGTTGCAGCATGAATTTTTTTTTTCTGTGGTTCACTGGCAAAGCATAATGACAGCTGGATAAAGTTATTACTGGAATCAAGGATCCAGCAATGTCAATGAGAGCTTAAGGGCACTACTGAAGTCTAAGTACGTGCAACTCAGTCATCATTTATGGCAAATCCTAATTATATTTTTCATTATGTTATTAGTAAAACCAGGAGCTTGATGTAAGTTTTTACTGTCAACAGAAAAACTAATAGCCTAACCCAAACTGTCCTTACAGATCCTTTGTGCTTTCATGATTTTATATAGAGTAAACCACACCAGCTGCTGGAGAAATATTTTTATCCACTCTTTTTTTTTTTAAACAAACAGCTACAGAAATTGAAGATTTTAATCCAGAATAGTAAAAGAGTAATAAAGCATCAAGGTTACAATTACAGAAGCACAAAAAAGAAGGTGGTCAACAGCAGTAGAAATGGCATCAGTGCACAACAGTAATGGAACTTCCTCCTAAATCAGTATGCACATCAATCCATCTTCACTTAGGATAGTGCCATTTCCCCTGGCAACTGGAAAAGTTTCCCTGGATTAAATAACTGCCCAGAGAGAAAATAACAAAGCCTATGGGAATGCTCTAGCTCAGGGATCAAGACAGACTGGTGGCTGCCTGCTGTGCTACAAATTAGGGAAAGCTGTTCGGATGGCAAATGGCATAAAGGAGAACATAGCATGTGGGTCTCAGGCTGTGCATGGAAAACCCCTCAGCACTAGTTATGTTGTCAAGGAACTGAGACAAGTAAGGAAAAAGTACCCCAGGACGAACAGGTAAGAAACTGGCTAATTCTTTTGGACTGGCTAACTCTCTCAGATACACAACTTCGGAAAATTTGTTTCAAAACCTGTGAAAAGGCATACATGCTATTTTCATTTTACAAATGGCCAACTAGGGCAAAGAGGAATAAATTGTGTTTAGTAAATAGCAAGACATCTCTCCAGCCAAAGGAAATCAGGTGGAAGAAGTGCAAACTGGTTGTTCTCCTCACTCTTTGCTTCCTGTTCCCATCCCTTCGGAATGTAGTAACTGAGTAGTGTTTGCGTTTGTTCTGACAATACCTGTTGTATACAGTCAGGACAGTGTCTCTCAGCACTGTGTGCCGGAAATGCTTACTCTGCTTAAGAAAATCAGAGAATTAACAAGAAGCAAGCAAAACGTGTTGGCAGAGCAGAAAAGCAATCCCTGGATAGAGATGTGAATTGTATGCTTTTGCCTTATGCGTCTGGGAGAAGGGGCACTCAGAGGAAGAAAAGGTCAAAGGGTACGTGCAGTATACAATTTCTATCCCTGCACTCTACAGCCTAACCTTTAAAGAAAGGATTTTGAGCAATCAAATGCTACTGAACCTTATGAGGTCTGTCCAAAGAAAGGTATATGGCCTTGAAAAGCTTCTGTAAAGGAGTGTGTGGGCAAGTCCACCCTGAAACTGCTGGGCTGAGACCCACAGGGGAAAGGAGTACATACATGCAAATACCAAGTCTAAGCTACAGAGCCAGCTGAAGTTGTGCAGCGGACATAAGACAGAAGTGACGCTGGACACCAATATACTCCCACAGTCACTGCCACAGAGCCCTCAGACAGCTTAGCTCCCAGTCACCATAGCAGGAGCACAAGTCTGTGCTGCTCACCAAGCACATTTAGTGCACAAAGCCCTCTGCACACCACCAGCCTGTCTTTCATCATCCACCTTTCAGCATGCACGAGCTGAACAGTCAGTATCTGGGCTTTGGGGTAGCATGTTATTTACTGACCACTGGAAATAAATGAGAAGCTTTGAGATGGATGGCTCGTTTACAAAGTACTGCCTGCCACAGGAAATGTTTTTCCTATCCAGCTCCAGTGGTCGTGTTAAAGCTCATAACCGCCCACTTCTCTGCTATCCATTGTTTCCTTTTGAAATGAGTTTATCAGAAATCACAAACCACAGATCAAAATCTGAGGCATGTACTCACATATGTGAGCCTTGGCTCAGACCTGGCATAATACCAGCTGCTTCCTGCTCTAAATTATAAGAAGCAGTTAAGCAAATGTACAGGGCATGCCTCCACAGTGATCACCTGACAGAAGGAAGGACAACACTTTCTGAAGGTTTTAGAATTATTATTTTTTTTTTTTAACCATCAACATCAAAACCTCAACTGTAACCAATTCCAACCCTCCTCCTTAGGAGAAAGCAGCAGAGGGGGCTGCAATGGGTTAATTCCCTGGCCATAAACAGCACCATTGTGCTCTGCCCATGCTGAGGGCTCTAAGGACCAGAGTCAAAGTGCTCAGGCAGCTGGGCTGTGCTATGGTCCCGTACTGCCACATCCTATGTGCATATGGCTTTTCTATGCATTGCTTGAGGCTGCTCGAAGCAGCCTTTAGAAGGAAAAAGCTATCTCAGGAGAGACTGCAATGGCTACCTGTGTTACAGGTACCAGTGCATTCACCCAAACACAGGGGTACTCTGGGAACACCACAGAGACCTACCGGATCAGAGGCAGACAGCAGGCATCTCTGGATAAGAGCTTCAAACGTGGTCTTCAGAATAAGGTGCTCCTCAGGGATGGGCTTCTTGGTAATCTTCTCTGTTGGCAGTGCCTGCACATGCTGAGAAACAGAGAGCAGGTGAGGCTTTTCCAGGCCTCTATGACCACATGTTGTTTTCAACTAAACCAAGTGGCATTATTAGCCAGCTTGGCACAACTCCTATTTCTTCCCTGTGGGTGTGTGGAGGTGACATTATCAGCATCTGCTGTCACTTCCTCTGGAGAGCTGTGAAGTTGCAGAAGCAGCTTGTTGGTCCATAATGACTAGAGTATTAACTGCAAAGAGGTAGTGTCTAGGTGGAGATTACAGCAGCAAAATGCCAACATGGTGAAAAGCTAGTGACTAAAAACTCTGCAGTACACTTTGGAGGTACAAGAAATGCCTGGCCAACAGGATCCCAGCCTGCAAGGCTCCGCTGATGTACAAACCAAAACTGTGCAATGCTGGGGTTATGTTACCTGGATGGCATTGCCAATTGGGGCCCCAGGGGCCCCTTCCGTGCTGGGTTTGGAAACAGTGGGTGGCATGATGCATGATCCCAGGGGCTGGGGAGCAGGCGGGTAGCCACCCTGCAGCACCGGCTGCCCTGCAGGGAGGTGCACAGGCTGGAAGCTGGGTGTGCCCATGGGTGGTGCCGAAGCTGGAGGCTGCTGCACCTGAGATTGTGGATCCACCAGCGGGTTCATGATGGGGGAGGTGATGGGAACCGGGGGCAGGAAGTTATCAGGGACCTGGGGAAAAAAAAAACAAACAGTGCATTTACGCTGCTGTGGCTGCCGCAGGCAGAGCACAACACCCAGCTCCTACAGACTTCCCAACCTGCAGCAATTGAGAGCTCTGCCAAGCAGAGCGCTGAGCCCCCAGCATATAGAAATAACTGGGGCAGGCAACACAGGATTTCACTCTGGCTAAACAAACCCATTCCTCTGGCTGCAGCTGCACAGTAAGAAGTGCCCTGGGGCAGTAATATCCTCCAGCATTTCCAGTCCTGTGTGCTCTGCCTGCCCTCTGCACGCACAGGGCAGGAGCAGTCTGCCCCAGCCTGCTCCTGGCCACAAGAGCTGAGTACAGCCACCTCAAATCAGAGCCACTCTCCCTCTGCTAAGGGCACAAAACAGAGGTTTGGCAGACCAGCACTAACAGAAGAATAGTTGCACTAATGAAAACTAACTTAGACATACATCTATTCTTACTATTGGGTCATCATATTTAGATTTTTTTGTCTCACTTTCAAGGGTACATTTTTGTCCATGCAGTACATAGGTCACTGCTAGTAACATGCACCAATAAAGCTTCTGAAAGCCTTTCAAGCTTCTGGCAAACAGGTTTGCACTAAGACAGATTATGAGCACATTTCAGATTCATCCCTAAGCATCTGCCAGTCTACACATCTACACAGGGGCGTTTCGGAAACATTTGGTACAAGGAAGAAACAACAAAATGAGCTACTGACCTTGGCTACACATCATACAGGAATCCAAACAAAAGAAAGAGCTCACATGGAAATGTGCACATTTCTTTGGGTGTGCATGGAAAAAGGAAAGATTACAGAACCCTGAAGGCTACCCTGAATGAATTATGCCAGAATTAAGCTAGTGATTTGGGACAGCAAGAAAAATATTTCCAAGCCAGCACCAAAGTCAGTTACAAAAAAGCAATGAATCACAGCAATAAAGTTTTGAGTGGTGAATAAGTTCTTAGTGAGGTGGAAAACAGTTGCAAATTACACTGAGGCCAGACTGTTCTTCTATTTTACAATAGCCCATGTGGTGAGTCATTTTATAATATCCTAAACCAGCCCCTCATACAGTGGACATAAGGGAAACAAACATAGAAACACTTCTGACAGAAGTTTGTTAAATACCCAACAGGGAATGCAACAAACATGACTCCTCATTTAGAAGGGAGCCAACCCTCAAGCCTTGGCTATGGCAGAAATTCTGGCTGTGATGCACACACACACAGCAGTAGCAAAAACCCTGTCTGCAAAAGGCTGCTTCTTGAGCTCTCAGGTCCAGCAGTTATTCTCACTGACAACTTTCCTCCTTCTACTTAAGACTTGCCTGAAGCCCCGAAAGGCAGCATGCCGGCTGCTGTGCAACAAACATCCCAGCACTGGGGCAGTCAGGAGCACACAAAGCATCCCCTATCCATCCTCCACAAAAGCTGCTTAATCTTGAACTGCAGAGACCAAAACCCAGAGGGTAAGGGAGACTTCTGCCTTCACCTTCACCCAGACTTTATCTTGCCTGTTCCAACTTTTTTTTTTTCTCCCCACACTTTACGCATCCCAAACTGACTCTTGCTTCCCAAATGCACCAGACTCAGAGAGCAGCAGATGACACTGACTGCTGTGGAGATATGCAAGACGACAGCAGCACCAGGGGATCAGAAGGCTCACTCTGCTCTGTGCCAAGTGTTCCCAGTTATTCTGTCCTGCTGCAATCTAAACCCGTTTTACAAAACTACATTGTCTCCATCACAAAAATTGTCTTACTCTCAGCAGATCTCTCAGGGTCAGACCCTTAATCAGGATAAATTGCTTTCAGCTCCAGCAAAGTTAGTTTGCTCCGGCAAAATCTATAACAATTTGCATGGCCTCATCATTTCGCATAAGTTTCATCTCCTGCAAAACTCATCTGCTTTACTGCAGATGAAAACAGTCCGAGGTATTTTCTTCCCTCAAACCAGGGAATTGTGGCGTTATTAACAATCACAACTTTAGCAAAAAGCCACCATCTCTTTAGAGGCTTAAATATTTTGAGAGAGATGATGCATATTGGAGAGATATAAAGGCCATTTCTGCTCATGAGGTGCAGCTTTTGTTTGCTGCTAACCCTTCTTCTTCCTTCTCCTGCCAAGAAGTTTCCCAGGAGCAGCTTAAGTTACTGCTTTTCAAGTGGTCTGCACTCAGTTGTGTCAAGACAGGATTTCCTACAGTACCTTCTTCTTGGCAGCTCTGTTCAGGGCGGGAGGGTCGTTCCAGCCATTCTGAGGCCCTGGGACAGAAAGAAAACAGAGACTGTAAATACCTTGGAGGAGGGCAGTGATGCCTTCTTGAGCTCAGCTGGGCCAGCTCCCCACCATGGTTCTACTGGCAGGGACTTGGCAGAGCCTGCCCTCACCTGCCTGTTCCTCTGCCCTTCACTAGGGGCCATAACAGCTTCTGCGCCAGCCAGAGCCTCCCAACACCCCAGCCATCAGACCCCTTTGGGCTCTGCACCCACTGCACAGGTGTGGCATCTTGACCAACTGTTCTCAAGTTTGACAGAAGTTGACTCCTTTTACAGTTAACTTTTTCTTCTCTTGCAGGAAAAAAACCTTTGAGCAGACACACCCTTTGAAAAGGCAGGCAGTTGCCTACCATGCCCAAAACACAGCCCTGCTACACAGACTGTATGTGTGAAGCCAGCTTCAGTTACCAGTGAAAGTTTCTCCCATCTTATCATATGAGAAGAAATGAGAACCGGTTTTGAACTTTTTCCATGATCACTGTGACATTATAAACATTAATCAGCAGCAGAGATGCCAGAAACCATGGGTGAATAAGAACACCATTAAGATGCATCCATTTCCCAAGAGCTGCTGCTGTGATTGCGTACCGTGATGGATTTATACATGACAGTTAAGACATGTTCCCCAGCAACATAACACAGAAAGAAGAGGCATAAGAGGCAACAGGAGCCTTAAACATTTCAGGCCAGATTCACCCAGCCGCCCTGGAGAGACAAAAGAGCCATAAAACCAGGTTTCCCCTGCCAGCTACAGCATGTTTATGGGTGCTTTGTGTCCCAAAAGCAAAGCAGAGCTGCTGGAGCAAGGTGGCAAAACCTAGCTTTTTGCACCAAGGGCAATTTGTTTGAAATTGAAAGAAGCACAGAGGATGTCTGAGCAGATTCACTCCGAGTCAGGGCTGTTGTTCTGTACCAAACCTTCTGCTCTTACAAGAAAGCACGCTCTGTGCAGCTGCAAGATTTATACACCAAAGCTCACATTAGTGCATTAGAAATAGTTCCCCATCTCATCACGGAGCGCATATGATCAGGACCACAGCATTGTATCTCAGCATTACCATGGCCTTGCCGAGTAATCAGGATTTATTGCATAAAGCCACAAAAAGCCAACAAAACCAAATCCCTGCTCAATGGACTTTTTCACCACAGTGTTTTTCACTTAGCAGATGATGAATTCACCTTAGACAGCAGAACTTAACATCACTGCAGAATTTGCTCAATTTATCTGAAATTTCATTTGCTCCTGAGCTTTTGTTAAACAAGTTCCACATCCAGAGCATGTTAAAGGGGTAAATGAAAAACAACTTAAAACCCTTTTCACAGCTGCTTTCTCTTTAACCAAAGGCAGTGCCATCTCCCGACAGCCATGTG
Organism: Pygoscelis adeliae; assembly: GCF_000699105.1. Classification (NCBI taxonomy): domain Eukaryota; kingdom Metazoa; phylum Chordata; class Aves; order Sphenisciformes; family Spheniscidae; genus Pygoscelis; species Pygoscelis adeliae. The sequence continues at coordinate 140,484 of NW_008824008.1, forward strand.
CCCCAGGGGCTCCTCTGTTCCTCCCTATCCAGAAAACCCCAGAGTACTTCTGATATAGGAAGTCTAATTTCTGCAGTGCTGACAGTGGTAACATGTTAAGAAAATCCCCCAGACTGTTACTGCTGTTAATTTCCTGGAATAATTTGCTTTAAAAAAGGAAAACCAGCATTTGTTTCTGTGGTTAAAAACTCCAGATATGTTGTTATTGGTTTTAATTAAGGAATTAAAAATTGATTTGATTAAAGTCTAATTGGCAAACAGCATCGCACTTAATGTTCTCTGAAGAACATATGCATTATTGATGTCTGTTCAATTAATTTCATGAAGTGGCTATAATTATTCTAAGGTTAGGTGGTACCTAGTTCACCTGCAAAGGGAGAGGCCTGGTCTTGAGTTGGTAGGCTTTCTGCAGATAAAATGCAAAGAGAACTAAAAAAAGATTTTCTTAGAAAATAATAAAACAATTGGTCTGTAATTTTTGATTAGCTATTTAGTTTCAATAAGCATGAGAAGTCAGGAGAAAAAACACCTAACCTAATTACAATGCCAGTTTAGAGACAAGTCATTTGTCCAAACCACCCTGTGGAACTGCTTTTGTCTGCCTTCCCTGAAAACAAGCCTGTTGCTCTTTTCATGCAGTAAATCCGTGTTTCTAGTTGTTTCTAACAAATGTTGCTGAGTTCTGGCCCACTTTCTTCTCCCTTCCAGTGTTCTCATTTTCTATTCCTACCAGCCAGTGCAGCCGACGGACCATTACTCTTAGCAACAATCTTCTCACCATCATTTTACCATTCCAGAGAGCTTTTCAGGAGATGCTTAAAGTACTTGACTTCAAGGTGGATGTCAAGTATTTTCTCAAATCAAGGCATGCTCTCAACTGCATCCAGCCCAGCAAAAGAACATATGTTCACACAGCAGTTTTACACCTGTGTGAAAAGACACGTTGCCTGCTCAGACTGAGCAACAAATCCAAATGGCAAAACACAGCCAATAAAGCCTTCGTCATTTCGAAGAGAAGAGGATGACATAACTCCTGTCCCTGGGGTTGGTCTGATGCGCTTATAGTTCTAGTGCAAACCCTTCCCTTAGCTCAGAATTGCTCTATTACAATTTCAAACAAGATTGAAGACTCTGAAAATTAAAACTCCCTTGAGCAGGTCCAAGCAGGTCCAAAGATCTATCACAAAACAAAGTGAGATAGGTTGAAAATGAAATTAAATGTGGGCTTTTCTTGCTTACCGGAGCTCCAAGCACAGCTTAACATACTGATGTTATACACATTTGCAAAAAATAGAAGATATTTCTAGAACTGTTTCTTTTTAAGTGCATCTTTAAATCCAAGCCAGTTCAAAGGTCAGGTACTCTTCAAGACTTCAAATTTGAGATCTTCTTTACTTCTTCCCCTACCCCCTCCTTTAAATTAATCACATTTGCAAAGTGAAATATGATGTTCCCAGATTAGATTATCACCACACACGACAGCACACCACTTCAAAGCCAAGATCAGCATCACTATATGCTCTGCACTGGAACATTCAGAGTTACAGGTGAGATCTACTTCTGGCTGCAGATTTCTGTGGTTCTATGGGATCTCATGCCAAGGCGTCCTTCACTAAGCAATGCAGCTACTCTGGAAAATATGTTGGTGGTTAAGCATATTAAGCATGTACATTGTAATTTCTGCATTTACAAAGCAAGTTTTTTTTTCTTCTTTTTTATATGTTTTTTGAAAGGCGTAATCTAAAAATTGGAAGAGGACAGACTGTGCTCTTCAGATACCTCTTATCTTTTTTCCATAGTTCTCCAGCTGCAGGCAGCAGTTGCGTGCCAGCAGCCCACATGCATGAGCCACCTGGCCTCGGCACCTCACTGTGCCCTGGAGTCCACCTCTGCATTTCAGTCCAAGGCTGGCGTTTGCCAGGAATCAAGAGATGATGCCCGAGTTTGGGTTCCTGAAGGTTTGACACTTTGTACTGGCTGCCTTCTCACCACAGCTGCTGGGAAAAACACAAGCAGCACCAATAGTTCTCAGAAAGTTTTATAAAAAGCCTAGTATGGACAACTTTTAATTTTGAAAGAAAATCTGGCAAGGCAATGCGGGTAACGTCTGCTTCAATTCCCCTTATATTAAAATGACATAGGCAAGATGTATTAGACTACTGTCTATGTGGATTAGACAATTTTAGAAATCGACCGGTATTGTCATTACTGTCCCTAATTTCTATCGTCCAGAGTACAGAGCTTCACCCGCTCTGAGTGTGCCACATGGACTATGTCACTTCACTGTTAATGCAAGAAACTTAGCAAGTGACAGATCTGAAGTGCCTGCCAGTGACGCGAGTAGTAAAATGGATAAGAAAGAACAATTTTCTTGTTCCTTGCATTTATTTGGAGGTGCAGAAGCTACGTTGTCTGCATTATAACGTGCTGCTTCACATCCCAGGCCTAGAACCCTATCCAACACCTCTTCCTCTGTCCAATTTAATAATTCCTCTGGCTTAGAGATGCAAGTTTGACATGCCCCATAACATGGGGCCAGGAGAGGTCACGGTACAGCATCTCCAAGAACAGAGAGGACACTGAACCTGGCTGCAGGATGGAGGGAAAAGGCCTCTTCTCCCCTTGCAGCCCTGGTGGCTGCCCTACACCAGTCCTCTCTGGTTTTTGACAGAGAAAAAGACCATTTCTCTCCAAAACACAAGTGTGTGTGTGAAGGCAATGCTGTGAGAGGTGTGGGCTCCCAGCCTCACGGACACCAGGAGCACCTACTCATAGGACTGCTGCTGCCAAGACAAAGGCAATATGCCTTTTCTGCACTGCATCACCCCTAACAGACTTTTAAAAGAAGACAGGGAGTCACAGTGGGGTCCCCTTAAGGCCTGTCATCAGAATCAGCATCCCTGGAACACCCCTCATATCCTGCCTAATATTCCCTCTACTCCCTACTTCCCAGATCTGGTCTTTGACTCTCCAGCTGGACCACCTGGATGTGAAGTATGTTTATGGACAGGTTTAGAAAAGGACCACTCATACTTCCTGCACAGTCTGATGTATGCAAAGCTGTTGTTTCACAGGCTGCTAAATGAAGAGACAGGTTTGTTATCACAAGGTCACTGTCCCACAGCAAACAGTTACATCCAGGCAGTCACAAAGAGACATTGAGCCCCACGTCAGTGCGTGCTCTCTCACCATGCATGCTCAAACATGTGTCAGCCACACACATATGCTTTTGATCAGCATTCAGGAAAGAGACATGTAAAAGCATTTCTAAATCACTTCTGATTATCTTTTAAGGCACTCACAGCTACAGTAAATCCCACTGCACTAAGTGATTATGAAAAAAATAATGGAAGTGAGCTGATGCCACAGGAAATGCTGTTTGAATTAAATATGCTGCCAATCCCAGGCTTGAAATGCTGCTCACAAACCAGGGACAAATTACATTTGCAAAGTTGTTCTGTGAGAAGAATTGGGATCAACTCTGCAGCAATTAGGAAAACTTGCTCATTTTTGTATTTTGCTCTCCAGCCACATAGCAGGTTTTGACACCAGCCCCACAAGGTTAAAACTGTGCCACCATCCATCCACAGTATATGACAGCCTCATAATAAGACAATGCTGTAGCACCCTGTCTTGGAGAAAACAAAAGCTCTGTGTGGTAAGGTCTGACTCGCAAGAGAAAGATGACTGCTCATGCTGCTTAGCAAGCACCTACTGCAGCAACATAGCCGTATCATTGCCAGATGCACAGGGAAGATGATGCATTTTAGAAATGCTTTGAATTGACCTCTAAGCACAAGCAAACTTTGTATGGAGCATTCACAAGGAAAAGGTGCACATTTAACTGAGTGAGTAATAAAGCAAAACCCTCCCCCTCCCTGCCTGCCCCCCTGTCCAAGCGCAGACCTGTTCTCTGGGATGCAGGAAGGTCACTGGTTGCAGGCAGAGTACCTGTTGGTCCAGTAGGTAATGCATAAGCCACAGAAGTTGCTGGAGGTCCTGGCCTGCCATGCTGAAAGGATGCGCCAGAAGGAGGAAGAGGGAAGGAAGAGATGGGATTCAGGCTCGTTGGAGAGGGTTGAGGCTGCCCAGGGTACAGCGGGGAGGGCATGGAGTGGGTAGGGGCAGAGGGCAGGTAGGGAGAGGTGGTATTAGGGGCAGGGTTCGGGTAAGAGGCTGAAGCAGGGACAGTGACAGGCTGCTGAGGCTGATAGAGAGCTGGTCCCCCTGTTCCACAAGAGTACTGCTGTGTGGCCTGATACGCTACAAACAGGGAGAAAAGACATTCAGTCAGTGAATTCATAACAGAAGAGCAAGTTTCATCTGCCTCTGCTTCCTTCTCCACCTAACTCTCCTCTCTTCCTGCCCCTTCCCCCTCAAACCGCTTACCTGCCCAGCCAAATCCTGGCTCCCACAACTCTGCCTGCACTTGCAGGACTGCTCAAAACCTCAGCCTGCCACTGGGAACGGGAAGTCAGAGATAGGACTGCCTTGGCTGTAAGGACACCCGTTCTCCCCCACAGACTCTCCTGCCCAGAGCCACCATGCCACTCAGGGTGGGGCTGGGGCACATGGACGCTGCTGGTCTGGCTGTTTTCTGGACCACTGCAATCCTCACGGTGCCTCTCAGGGAAGGGAAACCCCTGCCGCAGGTTTGCACAAAGGGAAAGCCTATTCCAAGGAAGTGAACAGCAGTCTCTAGAAGTGAATGCAAGCTCAGTCTTTCACTGTGGGCCCTGCAGCTTAACTTCACTGCCTCTTCTCTGCTCATTTTTTCCTCCCTGATGCCTGTACTTTCAGTGCCCTGCTTTGAGTGTGTCAGTGCTCTGCCCCCTTCCTCACCCACCTCTACTACTGCCCTCGTCTCCTCATCCTCCTTCCCATCTTCACAGAGTCCCAGTGAGAACTGGATGGCCCAGCTGCACACAGATGAGTTGGGTCCCTCTTTGCCAGGCTCATGCTGCTTCTCCAGGACTCACACTGGGGGGTTTCTGACCCCGGCACACCCTTGGGAAGGGCCAGCTGAGGAGTGGGTCTATGAGCTGTGTGCAGACACCTTCTCGGCAGAGGAGATGGTGTCCGACAAATGATGCCTGATGGCTGGACCACACCAAGAAATGACAATCCTCAGATGTCATCTCAGGAGATTTTTTTCCCTCCAAGAAATGTGGGACTGGCTCAGTCTGAACCCTCCCAACCCCAAGGAGGGGACTGGCTATCCCCAAGTAAATGCAGCATCATCATCTGGATGGCCCACCTGTGTGGGAGAGAGAGGGGAGCTGCTGCTACTCACTCTGCGGGTACGTTGGCCGGGCCCCTGCTTGTGAGTACATGCTGTAATTGGAAGATGTGGCTTGCTGCGGTGGCATGCTGGGGTTAATGGCACCTGGCATGATAAACCCTGGAGGAGGTGGGTTGTCTCCCTGTAAAAAAAGATTGCAGGAAAAAGGGTAGGGGGAGATAGGATTTAGTCAGCAACGGTAATGCAGTGCTGAAGCAGAACTGTAACAAAATGATCAGTTCACATTTCAAGGCCTGAAACCACATTCCCTGGCTGGAAGAGCCACCAGCACAGGGGCAAATGCCGTCAACCACCCCAGTGCCTTAGGGCGCCCAGCGTAACACGGAAAGCACAGCCTGTATGTGCAGTGACTTCAGCAGCAGCAGAGCAGCACATAACCTTCCTGGACAAGGAGGAGGTCCTTGCCAGCACTGCCTATTATTCAGGCAGTCCAAGTGCACCCTGCCATCCACAGCTTTCAACTAAACAACTTAAATGTTAACTCTGAAGTTTCTAATTTCCATGGGAAAGAGGTAAAGGAAAAATATCATCACACTTCAAATATTCCAGTGTGGGGCAAGGGCTGGGGGGCTTAGGTCACACTGAGCTCCCACTCAAGGCTTTCCAGAGCCACTCATCTGGGTGTTGGTGGAAAAAAAGTAACATGAGACACAGAGGAGGAAAACCAGCGCACACGTGGAAGCTGCTCCTTTTGCCTATCCGTACCAGACTGTGTCAAGCACACAGACTACACCAGGGGACTACAGCACGGGCTCAGAGAGGAATAATGAAGGTTATACCTGTGTGTCAGAGGGACAGCCTGCAGGAGGATGGCTGGGAAGGGCAGTAGGAGTTTTGTTACTCCAGGTAGTGACAGTAGGGGCAATTCTAACCTGAATCGAACAAAGAAATACCAATCATGGAAAACAAAACAATAAAAAAGTCTAAAGGGTTTCACAAAACGAGATGCAAAGAAGTGAACACAGAAAGGTTTGCATGCTGGCACTTGTGACACAGCCATAAAATCTCAGAGGAAGAAGGAAAAGTGCATTCAAGACAGACGAAATCACTGTGCACTGGAGCCAAAGTGAATTGCAGAGTGAAGACAAAGCACAGTGGAGACGCAGCTACAACAGGCTGTGGAGCGAGTGCAGTGTTACATGTGCCAGTAAGCCAGGTGTGCCTCTTTCATCACATTTTCCTACTGCAGAAGCTCCCCCCAGGCTACTGCATGACACCGAGCATCACTAACCACAGCTTGGAAGTTCCCAAGTTCCGTGTTAAATTCAAACATACTGCCTCACACAAAAGCAGTCTGTTTAAATTGAGCTTAAGATGAATTAAAAAAGGTTAAAATCTGATATTCAGCTCTTGCACATGCACAAACATACACCTTAATGCTAATTGCTTCCCAGCCAGTCTCCCACAGCTCCTTTCCTCTATCTTCCTTCTTTGCCACTCCAAAGCCCTTCAGTTCCATATGACCAGTACTACCTTTCTGACAGGACAGAAACCAAGAACATCCTATGCCTGTGATGTCCCTGAGCAAGGAGAGGGTATGCTGCCCAGCAGTGGGTTGCACAGCCTGGGTCAGGAGCCCAACACCCCAACTGAGTGCAGGCAGAGGGAAAGCTGCGGCCCTGAAGTCCTGGCTGGCTCAACTGCCTTCAGTCTATTGGTCTCTAACCCTGTGCAGTGCTGGGCTAATGGTGCAGTCAGCCATACAACAACCACTGTTAATGTCTGCATAACTCATCACTGGAGTCATATAAAAGACTTTTCCATCCCCTTTTGTGCCTGTTCTTTTCAGATGAAAAAGAGGGTTCAAAAACCTATGTTGAAAGGAAACTAAGTTTTAAGTACATGTTCCTATTTGGGACAGCAATTAAACAAAGGCTGCCTCAAGCCTGAACAAGCCCTACGTACACACTTTCTTAAAAGGAAGTCAAACAAAACAAAGTATCCTGAGACTCAAATATGTCATTTCTTTCTGTTCTGGTTCGTCAGTGTACTGCTGGGCACCTTTAACATGGC
>NW_008824008.1:147976-176889 GCF_000699105.1 Pygoscelis adeliae
ATTCCTGAAAGTAGGAGAAAGAGGGAACTCTGGTTTAAAAAGCATTGCTAAGATCACGCCATCTAAAGGACAGCTGCTGCTATTTTCCACAGCCAAATGGGAAATACGCAGCATTGCTTCTCAAGGCAATTCACTGGTTACAAGGAGGAAGGTCAAAGACACAGGAAAGAATAGTAGAGTTAATTGACAATGATGCATTTAAAATCATATGCAATGGCATTAGCAAGGTAATCTTGTACGAACAGGATGAAGGCTTTGTCCCTTCTGAAATCTACCTTAACACCCTGGAGAGAAGGCGAAGGCATGCACAATTATTGACATTAAAAGGGAGAGAACAAAGCCCAACTCCCCCCCACTTTTCAGCCCTTCTTCCTTCCTGCCCCCATTTTTCTGGCAGGCAGTGCTTGAAGGACAGCACTGACAGAGACATGCCTCCGCTTGTGCCAATCTCCTCTGTGTCAGGAGAACACCTGCAGCACTAACACAGCTCTGCTCTCAGAAAAGCCCAGCACAGAGTCCCTGTGTAGAGCAGGGCCAGATGAGCTCCAGCGCTGTTCTGAGGGATTAGGGACTTGGTGATGCTCTTTAAGCATGCAAACAGCCAGGGCTGCCCACTGCACCACACTCGGGTGATGGCCAATGTCGTCTGATGCAGTGTCATCCTCAGGCTAGAGATAAAACCAGGGCATCTGCCTCCCCCATTTCTCCTCCTCCTCCTCCCTGCACAGCCCCCAGCTCCCTTATTAGTCCCGTACTCACCGGGTCTTTCTTCTGGCACAGCTCACTCTCAGCTCAGGCCTGCCTCCCTGCTCCTGTCTCACCCCCTACCCGTGCTGCCTATGCCCCCTTATGCCTGGCTGGGAAGGTGTTTTCATAGTAGGCTGTACCCACAACTGCTGAAATAGGCCCTCAGTTTGCTATAGCCACTGCTCAGCAACTTCTGCAGCCGACAGCAGAGCTGGGGAGGAAATGATCAGCCCAGAACAGGCTGGTGGGCAGCATGAGCAAGCCCCAAGGCCTGCAGGGATGGGACGACATCAGGGACTATGAGAGCAAGCACAGAAAAATCCTGGAGTGCTCTCCCACACAGTCATTCTTGGCACTGAAGCACGTTTTCAAACAAAGGGGGAAAACACCTAATCTTAAGAAGCAGGCTACTTGACAAGGTGTTTAATGGATGTTTCCAGACGAGAAGTAAAGGAGGCAGCTGTACTGATTGAAAAGCAGCACCAGTGACTTTCACCAGAAGGCTCTCGGTAGAGGTATGTCATACAGCCCCAGCTCAGATCAAGAGAAACAAAAAAAATTCCTCTATCCATCACTCTCCAGAACTAAAGCACCACGTCCCTCCCTGACTGCCAAAAAACATTTACCTGTTGGTAATACTGCTGGGCTGGAGCCTGGGGCCCTTGCATCTGTCCAGCCACAGGGCCAGCTCGTCCTTTGGGCATGGGCTGTCTCTCGTATGGTGCCTTGAGGGCCTCCTGTCCCACTGGGAGCTCCCCTTGGGCTCTGCAAAGCCTGTCCCGTAACAGCATGATGTTTGGCTGCAATCAGAAAAGGACAGCGAAGGAAGGTTAACTGCACTGCCTGTCACCCAATGCATCACACCAAGAGGCTGACTGGCCACACACTGATGATCTCTCTCTCAGAAGCCTGCTCTGCTTTATTTAATTGGAATGTCTTTTCTGCATGAGACATGGGGCCATTGGAACTGCCTTACATGTGCCTGCCTCCCGTCTTGGGTTGCATCATTCCCAAGCCAACCTGTCTATGAATACCAGCTGACGGAAGATGAAAAATCAAAAGAAAACAACCAAGTGTCAAGGTACATGTTTCACTGTGTCCGGCTTGTAGGAGGGACAGCTGCCCCTTTGGCAGCCACTGGCTGCAAGGACAAGAGTGTGAAACAAAGAGGGAGAAGAACAAGGCTGTGTACTTCTACCAGCTCAGTGAGGCCAACGCAGGGAGGGGGGAAACAGCCTGACCATCACATACCAAGATGCATTTCAAATGGCAGTCCTGCTGGCTAACTGCACCATGCAGAGACCTTTGTTCGAAGTACACCTGTTCACACAGAGAGAGGGATTAAAAAAATCTGAAGGCCCCATACCTGGTTGGTGTTCGCAGGGAGGAAGGTCAAAGCTGCAGCAATGCTGCCCTGGGCAGCCAGGAGGTTGGCATACTGGCTCATCTTCTCAGCCAAAAGGGCCCCCACAGCATTAGGGTCCACAGCCTGGGTGAGCTGCACGGCTTTGCGCAGGATTACGACTTTCTCTATTAAATCCTGGAAGATCAGGGAAAAAAAACCCACAACTAAGAACAACGGGGTGAAGTAGGCCCTGGCTAACAACTGATGTGGAGGACTGTTCCTCAGAGCAGCCCTGCAGAACCCCTCTCACCCAACGGCAAGCCCGAGCCAAGTGCAGGTTTCCCAGACAGTTACAGCTGCACCGAAGGCACGACTTTCCTAGCACGTGAGATGACAGAACAGCAACCAGCAACCACGCACCAAGTGGCTTCTAACAGCAAAGCCAGCAGCACATCGGGTAGAGTTCAAAGCCAAAAGAACTGCTTTTATTAAACAGGATTTCAGGGCCCTATCAGCACTAAGCATTGTCAACCAAAAGAGTATGCTTTCATAAAAACATCTTATGAGACCCATGAGAGTGAACAGAAAACATCATGCCCATCACTACTATTAGTGCTGGGGTGCCACACATTTATTTGCAGCATTTTAGTAAGTCAGTTCTTAACCATCTTAATCAAAAGAATCTAACAACTCCCGTGGGAGAGTTGTCCATGGTTTTCCGGTTGTTACTGCAAAGATGGTTTTCCTGATATTCACCAGAAATACTCCGTATCTTGCCTTCCTTGCACATCCCCAAATACCAGAGCTGGTCTTGGTTGGGTTTCCTCCTAGTGCTAAGTTACAGGAACATTTTCTGGTCAGTTTTCTCATGTTTTTTGTACTCAGTGTATTATATTGGAAGATGCTACAAATATTCGTTTGCCAATATTAACATGCAATCCCTCTTTAAAAATCTTATAACGGATTTAATGAGAGTGTACCACACCCAGGATTTCAACCATACATCACTAATAAGGACTGTTTACTGACTGTTCAGTAATACATTTTTGTTTTTCCCAACAAATCAGCACCTCAAAAAAGGCAAGTAAAAAAAAAACTTCTATGAGTTTCAGCAATCCCACATCATAGTAAACAAGCAGCCTAATTATGACTCCAACAATATTTTTCAATTTTAGTGTCCAAGAGAGCAAAGCAATGCAATCAAAATGCAAATTCAAACTGAAGGTAAATCTGTAAACGAAGCCCTCACAGTCAAGAGACTGGGAAGTAATTTTGATAATTCAAAAATGGAGAGAGTTAATAATGCAAAGCAAAACTCACATATACTCCAGTTCCTTCAATTAACTAAACAGAGACTCACAGCACTGCCAGGTAACATTATGTACTTTCTAAAACTGGTCCTTCAAAGGCCCTGAACAGATGGAAGAAACTAAGATTATACTATAAAATAAATTATTCCATAATTGCTTCATCTCACTGTCATCAATCCTACTCCCCCAAGATGTTTGCTATATGCAATATATTTCACTGCTAGAACCCAAATCCTGTATGTGCAACCCCCTTGAGAAAAGTCTTATGAGAACCTTCCTACAGTTTTCTCTCCAGATTTAACTCTAATTTATTAGATTTCTTCCCCTGAACATCCAAGCCATCTCTTCCAAAAGCAGAAATGTCCAAGTATTCCCCTAATGCAAAAGATGCAAGCATGCAAAGCCCCTTCTTTACCAAAACACTCTAAGCCCTCCAACTACTTTTACATAAGAAGCATAATAGCACAACTACCCAAAGAACAGAGCAGACATGAGGGCCATTGTGCTTCACAACACATTTTCCAATATCATATTTATGTGTTATTTCTACGAAAGCCACTCATTCCAGAAGGAAAAGGCTTGCATCCTGAGATACATGCAGCTGACAGCATCTAAGCTCTACAGTAGATCATTTGATTTAAGTGCCAAATGATTGCAGTGTGTTACTTCCAACATCTTTCTTAACAGAATTACCAACCTGAAGGGACAAGGGGCTGTTTCCATCCTGAGCTTTCGTCCAACAAGCAACAAGTTTTTCCACGTTGCCGGCACAAATGTAACAGAGACAAGCCTGTGACTGCAGAAGGCTGTCTCCCTCACTCTCCAGCCTGTTACCCAGGAAGTCTAGGAAAAATATGAGCAAAGAAGATGCTGGTGAATCACTTCGGTGATCCCTCCATTACTGCCGAGGCTGGGGAAGCCTGCAACACCTGTTGTGTCTCTGCTTAGCACAGTGAGAAGGGATATTGCCTCTGGGCTCCATTAGTAAGGACACACTCCGGTGTCCAGCACAGATTATCTCATGGGAGCCCAGGACACTTCAGCGGCATTTAACGCCATGGCAGCAAGGACTTGTCAAATGCCTGCAAACCTGAGACAGGTCAGAGGGGACAGTCCATCTGCCAACATGACAAAGGACAAGAGGCCAGGGTTTGATTCTCCCCTCCATCACCCACTTTTTGCAGTCCCTCATTTCAGGAACGTGACTCGAGTGTGCAACCAGCCAAGGAACTGTGATCAACAAAGCCGAGACACTGCTCTCGGCCAATGTGTGCTGGAGTGAGTCGTACAGCTCCCTAGACACCATGGCTGGCATCTGAGGGGCACAGGAGCGTCAGGCACACAGCTATTTGCAATATAACTTCCCTGTGGGTTAAACCCAGCCAGCTGTCTGCCATGCAGCACACATGAGGGGAGGCATGCTCACTGCCTGCGAAAGAGGACTCCTTCCAAGAAGTAAAAATTGCTCTTGGGAAAGAGGAGCGAAGCGCTTCCCTGAAACATTTCCACTTGTGTCCCATGCACAAACATTCCAAGACACCGGTCCCTTGGCTGAGACACCTGTCACATCAACATCACCATTACCCATCTGGAAATGGTAAGACACCAGCAGCTGTACACTACACAGGCAATGCCAGGACACAGCTGCTTACAAGGGTCTGGGTTCTGTGCCCAGAAAATCAGGGAACATACTAGGAACACAGCACCCCAGAGGTTCCTCTCCTCCTCTGCAACAGGACTAAAGAACTATATTATCCATCAAAGAAGCTAGCGAGGCATTACAATAATTTACTGGATGGAAGGAAAACAACTGTGGCAAAGTGTAGTTTTGCTATAAGACGAATAAATGCAGCCAGTCTGTAAAGTGTCCTTACCGCAAAGGGCTGCAAACTCATCTGGCCTGGCGTAAGTGAGCACTGCAGCCAAAGCCTCTCTCCAATTCTGCAGATCGCAAGACTGCACAATCTCTTTCCAGTTCTTCATTACCACTGCAGTGATGAGCTAGACCAGAAGGAGAGAGACCACAGTTAAGACCTTGGTAGGATTTCCTTTGTTTTTTAGGACACAGTATAATTTGTATCTATTCAAGTGTACTCATCCCCACTGTATTCAGGGTCATGGCAGATACTGCACTGCAATTCAACAGCTGTACAAGAGTACCTTTTACTTCAAAAGGAGTTCAGTGAAAATCACAAAACAAGCTCAGTTAACACAGAAAGGCCAATTATTCTTGCTACAAAACGTGCAAAAAAAGAATGCACAAATCTCCACAAGCTGAGATGGCTGCAGATGGTTTTCAGCACTGTTTTTGCAGACAAAGATAACATACCAAGTATTTAGCTATAAATCTTCTACAGAATGCCCAGCAAGAGGTATGAACTTTGTTTGTCAAACTGTTTCATTTGGCTTTAAGCTCTTGGTCTCAGTGAGTGGCAGTTGAAAAGGCTGCTCGAAGGAAGAAGCAAGTTGGCAGCAATATCAACCTGAGCTGGCTGCAGTATCCCTACCCTGCACCCACGCACACAGGCTGCCTGTCCACAGGCCCTCAGAATGAAATTCCAGTTTCTTCCATCTCAAACACTACCTCCGGTTATTTTGCTTCAGACAAAAGACAGACTTGGCAGCTGTGCTGCGATTTAGTGAACAAAGCCCTTGTCATGCCAAGACTTCAAGCTCAGAAACAGCTGAACAAGCAGTAAGTGTGCAGTTTGGGAGCAGAAAAGAAAAAAACACACCTGAACAACAAATGCAAGGTCCTAACTACAAGGTCAACACTCACTTGTTAGCACAGGCACAGATAACTGGTCAGCTCTCCATAAAAATACCTTTTCCCAAAGGATGAACTACAGTGAAGAAATTTCCCACACACTACAAAATTATCCTTCCTCTGATTAGGCCAGAGGCAGGAAAGGAGCTGGGGGTGGGGGAAGAAATCCTGCAGAGTCTTAATACATGAGATTTTCCTCTTTTCACTTGTCCACTACTAGAAATGCAAATTGTTCCTATCTCAAACTGTATCGCAGGTGATGACCAGCAAAATCCCTCTTACAGACCCTAGCCTGTGGTGCTGCGTGCCCTAGCTCCAAGTGACTGTGCTTTGTGGCCTTCAGCCCTGCTCCGGGAAAGCACTTAAGCACATGCCCATTTTATAGGCTGCCTCCTGCTACAGTATAAAATGTCCTTCTTTGACACTGGACTGCTAAAAAGCGACCATGAGCAACTTTCTCCTCTCCTCTAAAAGCAGCCATCCTACCAAGCCAATTGTCCTGTGCTCTTTTAAGGCCACTTCTCCTGTTTCATCCTCCTGTTGCTACTTTCTCATGTCAGTAGTAAAGAAAAAGATTTGAACGAGCAGCATCAGCAATCCCTAGCATTGTAAAAAGCTGAAAAGAATAACAATGAGCTGGCCACTGTCTCCTAGACAAAGGCTGATTGATCTACCCTGGTCATACTTAGCCCTCGTCTGTGCATGCAGTGAAATGAAGCATCGGCAAAATCTGTTAAGACTGATCACAAGCAGAAATCAACATAATGCTGCTGGCATCAAGCATGGGTCAGGTGCAATGCTTGAAAAATGTGACAAGATAACAGACTGAAATGTGTGCTGCTAAGACATTTATCTTTATCAGTGAGAATCTACTAGTGTATATGCAACTCAGAGACACTGGAGACAAGGTAAAGAATACTCTTCCTGTGTACTGATATCCAGGTAGTTTGCCTCTTTTCTCCTTGTCAATGCATTAAAAAAGAATAACAGAAATCCTTCTGCTCTGAGATCTTGTGGGTGACTTGAATACTTATTAGCTTCTCACAGAAATAAACTTATGAAACGTCAAGAAAACTTTTAAGGTGAAAAAGGGAGTTGCCAAAGGCCTACATGTATGTTGTTTCTTAACTGAAAAAACATACCCTGGTAATTTTGCTCTGCATCTTAGCAAAGTACTTTTCCTGTGTCCTAGAAAGCAGCTCTTGTCCGCCTGCGATGGCCAAGATAATGGCATCAGCCATGCGGTTATCGTGCAAGCAGAGATCTACTGCGCTCTCAAAGTTACCCGTCAGCAAAGCCTGGGTAATCAAACCGTCCACATCTGTAACAAGAGAGGAGTGCATTTTCAAATGATGACAAAAAAGTCACTTAAATATGCAACAGCAGGTGATTCTGTCCAACTGTACAACACTGTGCAAAATTCTCTGCAAACCAGCCTGCTCCAGACAGGTACTTATAGGTATGCTCAAGTTCATCTCCGGTCTCAAACACACTATGATCACAGCCACATCAGGTGGCACTGTCAAGCATCACTTACCTTGCTGCAGAGCAAGATGCTAGTAAATGCTAGCAAGATGCTAGAGGTCTAAATGATCTCTGAAACAACTACCCTGCATACAGTGCCAGAAACAAAGTCAAACCTAGATGGGGGTCAATGGCTTCTGTGTTATTCAAGATCCCCTGGGAGTTTCTGTACAAACAGCGATGTTAGCACTTCATGCCTGATCAGGCGTGTGTTCTTTTATATCAGAAATCACTCAGAGTAGCTGCATTTCAGCGATGGGGTATACAAGTGCTGTATACTTCCTTTCCTTCCCTAAAGAAGCTGCATTTTCAAGTGCCTCGAGACTGCTGTGAAATGAACGGAGTTAGAGGCAAGTCATGATAATCCTTCACAGTCTGTGCAGAAATTGCCTTCTCACTGGAACACCAGTATCAATGTCAGTATAAATATCAGCACATACAATGAAATCAATATCAAGGGTTTTTTTACCTCCACTAACAGAGATGTTAAACGTCTTCTTTGCAGGTCCCAAATCTTCAGTTTCTTGTTTATGGTCCTTCACCCTCTAACAGAAAGGAAAAGCATAATTTTTGAGATTATGTAAGCACTTAGACTATACATACACATTAAAAAAAATATGGCTTTTGCATTACAAGTTAAGGATAGACCTTCAGACTACGAATTGCCTAAGAGATCATTAACTTAGAAGGGAAGAGTATACCTGTCATTTGTTAGAACACTGTTTGAGCACAGGATAATCAACTTCCCCTGGTGCCTGTACAAAGTCACCTCTCCTAAGCACACTGTGAAAGGCCTAGGCTTATCAAAGGACCTCCAGTGAATGTAAACACAGCATTATAAAATCATTGTTCTGAGAGATCAGAGTGGACCATTTTTAAAAAATGGATGCCAAGGGGAAAAAGCGCTGGAAGCCCCAAATTTCTAGCCACCAGGGAAGGCTTATGCAAGCACAAGTGTGCATACCTAGAGATCACAGATACCAACAACGAGACACGTGGATCCTGGGTATTGACTTGCATATGTGCATTCATGCCCATATACACACAACCCCCTCAAAGCAAAACAACAGCCACAACCACAAAATCAGAAACCACCTCCCTTCCCTCCTCTTTCAACTTCAATCCCCACCAAGAACAGTCTGCCATAATGCTACCTAGGTTTCACTTTGCTCCACTTAGACTTTCATCCTTGAAACGCTCAGCACTAGGCATACACCCTAGTTTAATTAAGCAAAACACATGAACACATGCTTAATTTTCAACACAGAAGTCCAGCATGGTCCACACAGACTTAAGTGCTTTGCACTCAGTACAGGAGTGCTCAGCAGACAGAAGCTGATTTTTATAAAATTCCCCCAGGAATTAAGATAGAGAGCATTTCCTGCAAGTACTTGGATTTTGGGATTTCAAACAAAACCTTTCAATAATAAAAACATAATACCAAGAGGGAAGTCTCTCTCTACCATCAATTTTCACATTATAGCCTAAGAGTAGTGCAGAAATTGTCCCACAAACTGCCTCCTCTGTCATAAACCAGTGTGCTAGTACATGCAGTGGGAGTTCAAGAGTCTGCTGAGAACACCCTGCTTATATGCTGATCTGTGAAATTGTACTTCAGAGGACGAAGAAAAGTACACAGTTGACCACGAACAGGCATTTGGGATGGGGAGGCAAGTCTGAAACAAGCTTTATGTTTGGCTCATGAAAGGAGGCAGCATCTGGAAAATTATTTTGCTGTCAGATAACGCATGATGTGTTTGGTATCAGTTGAGAGCATGTTGTCACTATCACGGGAATAATGTGCCCATCCAGTTACTTTATGTATGTGACAGCACTCCCCGATGCATCATCGGTGCCTTCAGGCCAATCTCACAAATATTAACCACCCATGCTGGTAGGCTAAGGTCATGTTTGGCTGTGAATTCTCTCCTAGAAGAGATGCTTGTTATCAGACATCCAATATCTTCATGATTACATACAGCAAAATCCTTACGCAGTCAGACGTAGTGTCTGCCACTACAGCATCTAATGAATTAACAAACAATCAAGCACCTAATCTAAGAAGAGCGCTCTGTTTTGGAGTCCTTAACAGGCTGTTATATGGAGTCAACAAGTGCACTAGTGCAACATGCATGAGCCATAAACCACCGTTCTCATCTTCACAGACAACTGCAGGCAGGCACCAAGCACAGGTTTGAGCACAGGGAGCACAGGTAGTTTTGGGCTAACAGTTCAAATCTTAAATAAAAAGGGGGACTGAGGAAATGGGGGAGAATGAAGCTGGCCTGTTCACACAGTGATATTAGTATTTTCAGTGCTATTAACCTCACACGGCAGAGGCTGGGTCTTTAGTTCTAAATATAGACCTGTCCCCATATTTAAAACACAGGACTGAAAACAATGCTGCTCAAATGGACAGAAATGAACAGAAGCTGTAGGATCCCAAAGGCAGACATGGTAGAGCACAAACTGCCTGTGACAAACCTGGCTGAACTGTTGCAACAGACATTCTAAGGCAGCTAGCTCCTAAAGCCCTGATACTCGCTGTTCAGGTGCAAAGGGGATGGATGGTACTGTGATGTTGGTGGGAGCAATGCAGAGAACGGATGTTCCCCCTCTCCTCCAGTACCACAGCTGCATCTCTGCAAAGGGTTATACCTAGAAACAGGGCAGTAATAGCTGACAGCTTGGTAATAATCAACCAGAGGGAGGGAAGAAAGGAATGAGGGGGGTGGGGAAAGAAGGAATGCATTAGAGTTGTGGCAGCAGATCATTTAGTACGTGTTAGGGAAATGTCAGAATGAAAATTATGGCCAAATAAAGTCCCTGAGTCTGGTGCCAACTGGACTGTTACAAGACGAGCTCGTTATTCATTGCCACCAAAATCTATTCGCATGTCTGAGGCTGATGAGAAAATCTCAAGCAACTTAACAAGAGCCCACATTTTAATCATTCCAAATAACTTCTTGTATTTCCATATATCCTCAGCACTATGAAAAGCCAACAAAATAAAATGCTCTTAATAGTAATAAAGTAAATACACAGGAGGTCAAGAGGGTTAGTCTAGACAGCAACAGGTACCTCTCCCAAGAACTGCTCCTCTGTAGCCTGGCCTTCATCCCCCTTGTTCGGCACAGATTCATCAGATTCTGCGGGAGCCTTCAGCAGAGAGAAGATGCCATAAAAAAAAGCCAGCAAAAGAGGAAGAAATACTTTACGCTGCAGAGTATAGCCACCTTCCCACCAACAATAGCCAGAACCAGACTGCAAATCACAGAATGCATTGGCAATATATGCTTGAGTACGACAAACATGGCAGAGGCCCTCCATTTCCTTGCTCTTTGTCATTGCACAGTACCTTGTGCTGTTTCCATCTTAGCTGCCTGAAAACATGCAGCAAAACTTTTCTTCGCCATTAGGCAACTACAGATGACATCCGAAACGTCTATGACACAAAAGCAATGCAGGCCCCTGTTGTAGACTCAGGCCACTGCAATTACAATGGGCAATGCCTAAACTGTATTTATCACTCTTGCAGGGAAGTGTTACGGGACCGCACCCTCAGTCCTGCTTTTTTTAATGCCTGGGGAAGGTGCTGCTCTTGAAACCAGGCAGCAAGGCTCTGCCCTACCTACCAGCACAAAATGTCACAGTGGGCAAGACACAGGCAACAAAAAGGAAAAGTGGAGGGACATCACTGAGACCCTGAGCTAAAACCTGTGACTGACAGCCCTTCTTTGGGAAAGGGGGGGCCATTTGAGTGGAAAAAAGTGGTTGTTTTTTTAAATAAGTACCTTCATCCTACTGAATGTAGGAACTTGTCATATACTGGGTTATTTGTGACAACTACCAAGCGGAAAGAAAAATTATTCTTACTTTGCACCTTACCATGGCATTATAAAACTAAACAGAGCTGTACACGTGTTTGCTTACCTCTCCCAAGTCACCATCTGCAAGACCATCTTTATTCAGAGTGGATATAATCTAGAAAACAACAAAGATTTAAGTAAATGCCCTTTTATTTTAGAGAAGCAGACCTCTTGCTCATCTCTCGGATTGCAAAACTGGCACATGTAGCTAATATGTTGCTTGCAGAACAGTTAACATGAAACTAAAGCCATTTCCTTTCCCAGCCTGGTGATAGATTTACTGCTAAATGCCCTGCACCCCAAGCTCTGATGGAAACAACAGCTGCTCTATGCCTTTAAACCTTTAATTTTTAACTCAAGGTCCTCAAACCTCACTAGAGCTGCTGGAAACCACAGTAATAAAAATAGTATCAGAGCATGCAGGACAAAACCCTCTGCCTGCTCTGGTTAGGGAAAATGAAGCGGTGACAATCCTTGTGGAGCAGGGAGCCTGTCAGGAAGCTGTGGTTTCAAGCACAGCAGGCATATGGCTGTGGGCTAGGATTTTCCAAGGTACGGCAGAGTTAAAATGCCCAGCTTTTACTGCTTTGTGAAGCAAATCATGACTCCAGATTCAATTAGGGCCTTCAAAAATGCCAATTTTATATATAGAGTTTAGAATACATGCACAAAATATATTAGTTTGGCATCTGGGAGCCTGGGTTTCCTAACGCTGCTAATGTTATCTACTGTTTTTAGTATCCCAGGGCTTTAATTTACCCTTGTAGGCTGGTTTTCACAAAAAGCTGAGCTCAAATTGCTGGAGAGACTTTTCTCTTTCTTTTTTAATCATTAGTTTACAGTAGAAAGCAGAAATCCAGAACTTGACTTGCATATGAGAATCACAGGTTTTAAGAAGATAAAAACAAAATACCATGTTCTTAACAGCTTATTCCAAGAAGTTGAAATCTGTGACCCTCTTTATTTCCTTACCATACCAGTAACATGAAAAACAAGTTGAGATTTAGTGAGTTTATCACCTGGGTATCACAAATTTTCAGACAAGCTGTCCTGTATGGTTTCTTGACACTAAAAAAACATGGATTAAACTTCAATGTGGAATGCTTTGTTGAGAAACAGCTACATGAAAACATGGCCTTGCAGCTCCCCTCATCTGTTCCTCAAATACTGAAATAACGGGGTAGGCCCAGCATTTCAGGCCACTCAATTCATTTTGAATTGAATTCAATTCGCCCAGCTTCTCCCCATGCACAGGGCATATCAAACCCAGAGCAACAGCAGCAGTGGGCTCCAGTCTGCATGAGGCTGCTCCGCAGGACCACTACTAAATTTCAACTGGATTTTCTAATTGAGATCTGCTTTTCAAAAACAGGATTTCCCTTGCTGTGCTCACCTTTGACTCATGAAACAAAAATTTAGAAGCTGAGGACAGACTGTTAGCAAAACCATGATTTTTTTCTGTAATCATAAGAAGTTGGCCCTGGAGGCCATTTAATTTGTAACCATAATGACATTTTTATGGAGCCACTCGTAGAAAATAAAACATTAGTCTGATACAATGAAAATGAGTCAAACATTCAAATACACTGAATCAGAACTGAAGAAATACTGGACAGTTCCTGGGTGCAGCACTGAAAGGAACAAAGAGCCAAAATGCACAGCAGATCTCAGTGTTACAGGGGGATACAAGAATCTTCTTCCAACTTGGAAGAAAGCTCTATACTTAAGATGTGCAAGTTGCTTCCTGGTAATTCAAATTTTGCCTTTCCAAATGTAACCAGGTTTGATTTTTGTTTTCTTTTTTTGGTAAAAATGAATGGTGTCCCCCACAAAAAAAAGGACTATTCCAGGTTTTCCAAGGTGGTTAATGAAACCCTGAAGACTGCTTACGTGTTCTTCAACTAGAAACCCTAAAACCAGATCAGATTCCATGATGCTACAGTAGAAGGATGTCACATAAGAGTGACATGAATAGCTTGAACCAACAAATATCAAAGCTTCTTGATAGGTGAGAATTTCAGGTCAACATTGGACAGTCAGATGCAGACACACCTCTGAAGTCTGTTGCCTGCTTTGAAATTTTCATTGAACATCCACATTGCAAGAAGATGACATAGCTAATTAAAAAAACAACAAAGCAAACTGCTTGCTGTAAGAATTCTGAAGTTGCTCAGGAGTTGTTTATCTAGACAAAATTTAAAGAGCAGAGGAAGATTTCTAGTGTCCTTTGCAACAAAGGAATTCCTTAAATAAGACAACTGTTCAAGTCAGCCATGTTTAAACAGAGGCTCCAGCACCATGGGTAACAGTTGTATTATGGCTATCAGGAGAGTTGCAGCACTGACAAATACTATCTGCTGGGAAACGGACCGAAAATAATGTTGTATAAAAATGTTTATTGTATTGAATAGCCTGTGGATACTGGTAATTGCTCGTCCAGTCCCACAGGTAAATGAGCACTTCAACCATACGTGGCATCATCAACATTTTAGGCTGTACTCTGCAGATACCACTATCAATAAAGCATTTAACACAAGCAGAGCTTCCAGGCAAATTTACCTTCTTCCTCAGATTCTCCTTCCTGTATCCCAAGAGCTCAAGGTATTTAACACGTGAATCTTCTTCAAAGTTCACCTTTAAAAAACAGAAGTTAAAGAATATATTGCAATTCACAATTTTTCATTTTCTCCCTCACTGGCTTTTTACTTGACTGGCACAAATTACCCAGTGAGAGCTAGTGGCTGTGGAGACTGAGTGTAATAAAGAGAACTGAAGAGGTCTTTAGTGACTTGGGCACCTGAGCAGGTAGGCAAGGCTTCAATCTGGTTATTGTAGGTGATCAATCTGCTTATCTTCTTCACTTGGAAACCTCTAAATGTTCCTAGCGAGCAGTGAAAAGCACATCTAAAGCTGTCCCAAAGCTTTATCCCTTCTCACCGGCTCCCTGTACAAAGATGTACTGATGGAGGATGTCAAAAACCACAGGATACCTTCCCCCAAGCCTTGGCTTCTGCCATGATTCCTCACAAAACCCACAAACACCCCTGGCCCTGAGGACCTTCTTTCTTCTGGTGGGCCATCTCCAACAACAGGGCTTATGGGCACTATTCCCACAGCCTACACTTTTGGTTCCCAGCTAAAACACCATAATGCGCAGAAGGAACCATTTCTGCACTGGCTTTCCAAGTCAGTGGGGAACTCCTGAACTGTTGTTATCCTGTTACCTTTAGGAAGGCCCACACGTTTTTCTCAAAGTCAGCCTGGGCCATGTCGATTTTCTTCTGGCAGTAGCTGACAAAGCCTTCGGACTGCACAGCCTCCTGCAGCTGGTTCGAGCGGGCCAGGAACTCCTTCTCTGTTACAACCTGGCTCACGTAGACATGGTGACGCTGCTGCTGCTGCTCGATGCCTGGCTGCTGCTGAGACTTGGCATTCTCAAATGTAACCAGCTTGCCTCCAAACTGGAATTAAGGCACACATGCAGTATGTAAAAATACAAGTATACACTGGAATGTATATGAAAAAGTATGTGCATATGTATGCACGTGATTTATATAGGGTATATATACTTATCATCCAATAGACAAACATTCCTGACATCAACTCATTGATTTTTTTTTTTCCCACCACTCCATATTTCTATGCACGTAAGGAGCTTACTGAATAAGTGGGTGCACATTTAATAAGATTTATGAGCATAGCTACTCCTCTGCCTGTTTTTTCTCAGGCAAAAGACTGATTAGAGACTGAGAACTGGAGCTGTGGGTCTGTACAGTGCCCAGCAGAAATGGAGTATCTCATGATATTGCAATGTAATTACCAAAGAAACCTATACATCATTAAATAAATGCTCACACATGACATCTGCCCTGCTCTTAGCAGGCTGTTTACCAGTTAAAAGCCTACTGAGAGATGGGCAGTTTGGAGAGACATAAAATCAACAGAAGAAAAAAAAAATTAGAAGGGGCTTATAATATTATTTAATTCTATAGCTCGAAGTTAATTTACACAGGCCAGTGCAATAAATGACAGAGTCAGCATTACAAAAAGCAAAAAGCCTAGCCAAGAAAAAGACGGACAGCTGGCTCCTGGAAAACCAGTATGAATAAGGGAATAAACACCATTATAAAATGACACATCAGTCAGTGGCTAGGCAACATCACTTCTCTTTGATAGGAGAAAATTGCATTTAATTTGTGCATCAGATTGTGAATAAGCAGACATACGATGCTGAAAATTGAGCAGTATTTCAGCAAAGAAATCCATTTCAAGTGGACAGGCTAAAATTTTCAGGAGATCCCTAAGAAGTGGCCTGTGGGTCTAGAAAATAATCCAAAGGTGGAGCCAAAGAGCAGATGACTCTGCTCTCACAAAAAGCAGGGCCTTGCCGCCCTCCCACCTGGCTCCTCTGCAAATCAACCAGCCATGGAGGAGCCTAGCCGTGTGCTGCTACAGCGACTCCTGCTACTTTGATCAGAGCTAACCTGAATATTCTCCGCCACACTGACTCACATAACAGCTTCAAACTGCACTCAAGTCTCAGATACTTGCCCAGTTTGGTCCCGTTCCCCCCTCTCAATGTATATTTGTTTACACCAAAGCAAGCACTGCGCATAAATAAAAGCAAAGCCCTAATCCCAAAACAACAAGAAACAAATGCCTGTTGGCAGCAAAACACCTCCTTGTTTCTTTTTCCCAAGCATTTTTGTCATGCTTTTGCTGGCTTGCTGTCCTAAGCGCCCAGTCTGGAAGCCGCCACGAGCATCTCCCGCCATGACAACAAACAGAGGAAGTTCTACCAAGGTGGAGCACAACATTGAATTCCCCTCTTCCAAAAGTGTTTTGCAGGTGCCACACTATCTCCCTCCCTGCCTGGCCAACCATGCCCAGCCTTGTCTCCTGCTTACTGAGAACGATGCTCCCACAGGTCGCCGGATCCATTTGGGTGGTTTCTTTAGGGGCAAAACAACACTCTGTGGGGTGGTCTGCTGAGGAAGCTGCAGGGGTGGGAGGGGCTGTCCTGTACCAAATGGATCGAGGTTCCCAAAAGACGATGAAAGCTTCAATAACAAAAGCGGAAAAAAACAAAAAAGTGATATATCTCCAATAAACTAAACGTACGCATTTATTTGTACTGGATTGGTACTCCTGCAAGTAGGGTTGCAGACAGCCACTGAAGACTTCCCATGAGCCCATGTTTCCCCCCCCCCCCTTTCTGTCCATATTCTTAGCTAAATGTTTCTCAATACCTGGTCAACTTGCTTCTGCCTCAAGGCATCTGTGCTTCCTCCCATGATGGAGTAAATGCTGATCCGCCCGTCGAAGGAAGCCGCAGACAAGACAGCAGGGTTCCTGG
This sequence comes from Pygoscelis adeliae, assembly GCF_000699105.1. NCBI lineage: Eukaryota > Metazoa > Chordata > Aves > Sphenisciformes > Spheniscidae > Pygoscelis > Pygoscelis adeliae. The sequence goes on from NW_008824008.1 coordinate 164,895, forward strand.
GACACCACTGGATATCAAAGCACCACTGTGTGTTCGTGGGCAACTCATACAGCACCTGGGCAGCAAAAACAAGTCCGACAAATCAGGGTTTTTATGAAGCACCACATACAACAGCAACAATTCTCCTACCTGCCCTAAGATCAGTCTGCTCTTCTTGCCCCCAGCAGCCTCCATGTCACCATACACACTAACAGCGGGCAAACCCTGACAATCACCAAACAGGAGATTATCACACACCACTGCTTAATTTCCTTATCCTCCCATTAAATCTTCTGTTTAATCCACACAGGACAAACTATGCAGGCGGGATATGTCTGCGCTGTCCCACTGCAAGATGTGAGCTGCTGCTGATATTCATGCTAGCTCATTCAGAGCTAATTTGGGTATCTCTACACATTACATGGAGACACTTCCAGGCTCCAAAGTAAGTCTGTTTTTGCAGGAAAATTGGAAAAGTTAAAACCTGCACTCTGGGCAGACAGCCTCTCCTGCCCTGGAACGGACAAGCCCATCACTGCAGCAGACATTTAACCATAAAGTAGGAGAAACTCAAAGAGCAAAATGCTAACTGGCTTGCTGTCTCCCAGGAAACTGGTTTTTATTTTTAATAAAAACACGTAATAGGCTTCATCCATATGTAAAGCCTTCCTAACAGCACAGGATCCAGCTCAGATAACTCATTTACCGCCCCACAGCTTTTGTACTTTTGGGCCAATGTCTGACTTTTAGAAACACTTCTCACTCTGTCCTCCAGGATTATGGCATGCTGCAGGCAAGGAGCCCTCCAGCATGCCTGAAGCCCTTCTTGTGGTCTAGGGGCAAACACTCAAGTTGTCTGAAAAAAGGATCTGCATTCCCTTTGAAAGGTATCCGCAGGCCCAAAAGGACGGGGTGGTAACACATTCAAGTGGCCCTTGCTGATCTACCACTATTGTAGTAACCTACAAAATCCCCCTGGTTTGGATAAAAATTTTTACACTTACAGAAGGAAAAAGGCAATTGCAACAGTAATCCAGCCACATCAGGCCCAAACCAAAAGAGTAGGAAGCAAATACTTAGTTTAAGTGGGGCCATTTCTGTCCCTTATAATGAGCAGGGACCTTACTACTTAGCAGGAGAGAAGCAGTAAGGACAAACATGTACTATCAGCAATACCAGGAAGGAATCCTGCACCACTAGAACAAGCTCAGAAGGCACATATACCAAACACAAGTACATAGGATAGGGAGAAACATCCCACGGAAGCATCATTCTTAGGAACACAAGCACACCAACACCTGCTTTGCATATGCCACTGTGCCACCTCTGAACAGAGATTTTTTTAAGTGGTGTGCATACAATACCTCGCCTGTGTTAGGGTTGGAGCAGAGAATTTTAGCATCCTTCCCACAGCTAAGTAGCAGCTCCGAATCCGCCATACTCCAAGCAATGGCCAATATACCCCTGTGTGAAAAGTCACAACCAAAAAACGTTCAATGTAAATGCAAAATGGTGATAATTAAAACATATTTATAAATTGAGTTTCTACATTAGCTGAGCATTCCACCTCAAAATGCCCTCACTACTCCTTCCTCTTACAAGAGGAGAAATTTTTCAATGTTATCAGCACTTTATTTATTGAAATAGATGCTTTCTATTTTCTGCATGAAGAGGTATAAAGGTGCAGCCATTGTATCTGAAAATCAAATGCAACAGTCATGCAGGAGAACCTGGACACCAATGTAACAAAATGGTTTTTTGCCTGCAGTATCGTTAACATACAGTGTGCAAACCTGTAGGTAAGTTCAATGACTATGAAGTTTGTCAGCTTTTTTTTATTAGCAGGAGATTCAAGTCAGCAGAACCACTGGCAACAGTTTTGGTAGAAGCCGTAACACAGACTTATTGCTGTTCTCTCTCCTTAAATCAGGTGCTGGTTTTGGGCAATAAGGAAAGTTTCACTAACAATTGAGGAAGGACGAGAATTCAACAAGAATCTTTCCTTGTACCCAAATTTAAAGCATTTAGGGGACTGAGGGGCAGAGAGACTGTGCATGTCTACACGAGGGTGTGCCCAGGTGCACCTTCAGTCCATTATTCAAGCAAAATCAACTACTACTAACTCTTTACACCTCAGCTCCCTCTTCTCGAGAAGCATAGAAACAAACTAGCAACTTCAGTGTTTAAGCAGGATGGTGGTGTTTTTTATTTTGGGGTCTGTTCCCTTCAAACCATCAGGCCAAAAAAGGCAAGCCTTTCAGGACACAGGGTTGGTTAGTCAGCAAGCCAGCATATAACACTGCCTGCTGCTGGAATCGCCACCTTCAACTAAGTGAGCCTTCACAGGGAACTGAGCAAGTGAGATGTACAAACTAGTACGCAGTCACCAACAGTGCAAACACCATGGAGCAGCAGGCTACATAAGACTCATAGAATCATACTCCCACCTTGTATGGCTTTCTAGGACACGAAGTGGCGAGGATGCAAATCTTAGGTCCCACATCTGAATCACAGGCAACCTGTCATCCTCCGAGGCCAAAACCATCTGGGTAGCAACATCAGGGTGCCATGCCAGGCCTGAGCAGTGCATCTGAGGGACAACATTGTGCCACAGCATAAAATAACTAAGCAGCACTAAAGGACAAAAGACTACTAGCCTAAATATGTCTACATGCACGGTAAAACATTGTTGCGATGGAATTTGCAGCTGTGTTTCTGGGCATTATTTCTGACTGCATTCAGATTGGGATACTCTCCTCGTTTCTGTGAGTGAGGAGACTTCCGGCTAGTTTCCCAAGGTCCTCTCAAAGAGATGACTTTGCACTGTCTTGTTCACAATCTTATGTTTTAATGCTAGAAAACTGTAAAGCCTTCTGTACAACCCTTTTTCTCTAGTATTTTTACTGATATTTCAATAAAAGCCATCGTCAGGCAGAGGTTATTGTCATGTGAACATTGTATCACTAGACTACAATCACATGATGAAGACAGCCTACTGTGCTGCTGTTATGTTAGGCAACAAAAACATAAAACATTGAGTTACACAGTTTATCAGAGTAAGAGTGCAGTGACCAAGCAGCTACTTCAGGAGCACCCATTTGTAAATTTTGTTTTGAACTCTTGCTACCTCTTCAAAGTTTGTTATAGCAATATCCCATTCAAAGTATACAGAATTATACAAATATGTCACTCTCCACAAGTTCAACAGGCTTTTTTTTTTTTTTTTCTTTTTACATTTACACTGCCTGATGAGCAGGCATGGTGGTTGCAACTATATGAGGCAGTGTCCCCTGTAACCCGCTCAATGACAACACTCCTCTGTGGCACTCTCCACCACAGACCCTGCCCTCTCCAAGCTCGGCTGCAGTCTGCTCCCATTTCCACATCCAGACCAGCAGAAGCACAGGCCCCAGCTCCATCAGTAATCAGTGTCCTGCCAGGGCTCAGCCTTTGTGCTCATCCCACCTGCGATGCCAAGGAGGAAGCCCTCTCTGCCTGAGCACTAAGTCATGATATCACCTGCTCTGTGAAACTAGATGTGCTCACCCAGAGCACATCACCTGCAACCTCATCTCTCCAGCACACAAAACATGTCATTTCTGACTAGCTGAATAAAAATCTTTCTGTGGTAGCCCCAAATAGATCAGTAATGGCTTTCTCCAAACTAGCTTATCACCCTGATAGGAAATCTGAGTGTCTTGCCTTGCTTCAATCTGCATCTGCCTATTTTCGTTTAAAATGTTGACAATCCCTCTGCATATACATAGCCTTTTAAGAGAAAGCATTAGATATTCAGCATGTCGTATAAAACTGGGCCAGGCACTAGTATCTTTATGTCATGTAAGAAGGGGTGCTGTGACCTGTCCCTACATGCCAAGAGGAACCCCACACCTCTCCACAAGCACCTGTGCAGCCGCACAAGAGCTAACTCACCCGGTTATTGTGGTCACTGACTTTGATGATGGGTTCATTCTTCCTGAGATCCCACACGGTAGCTCGGCCGCTAGGGCTGGCAGATGCCAGGATGTGCTGGACTTGCCTGTTCCATGCGATGCAGCTGATGTCCTCAAGAGGCTGTCGCACACACAGAACAGCCTGTCACAACCTTTCCAAATCGAAGACTCAAAACCTGTTATTTTCAGGACTTGCTAAATGACTAATCTGCAAGGAGACTCACCCCAGGTACTGCGTGTGTTGTGGTTTCCTATGTACACACGCTGTAGAGTAGAATGCCTGAAAACCACAATTTATGAACTGCTAGTATTTCTCTGTAATATCCGCATTTTCTGCTTTACAATATGATACATTAGTCACTTAAAGACGACTAAGCACAACTGTCTTCAAGAACAGAAAATTACTCCATGAAAGTATATCCGGGTATATAAACTGCTCTTTTGCCTCAGATTATTAGGTTTTGACTTATAAAAAATGTTTGGCTTGGAGAAATTCTGTGGTTTTTTTTTATCCCCCCCCCCTGCTTATTTTTAATCCAAGAATTAAAAGCAATGTTAACCCAGTCTTTGTTGCACTATTATTTCCAGCTGCCATTAAATATATGGACTAAAAGATTTCCCAGCCTAAAAAAATTACTATTAAACATAAAAAATCCTATACAGGGACTTTTAACTAAGGTGAGCATCCTCCAAAATGCCCACATGATAATAGATGACTCAGACCAAACAAAGTATCCAAACCCACAGAGTTTAAACTAAAAACCTTTTAACTGAAGATTACTTCTCATCCCATTTCCTCACTTTGTTGTCTCCAAATTATCATGCAGTAATAAACCCATTTTCCAGTAACCACAAACTTCTTGTGCAATTTTGTAACAGCTATAGAAACGTACACGCATTGAAATAACTTCCTCCCATTCTTCTATCTCCTTCACAAGGCACAAAGTACAAAAGGCTATTGTTTTTCCCCATAGATCTTCTTTAAGAGACCCAGGCTAAACACCAGCCCTTAAGTATAGCAAATAAACACTCCCTGAAACCCGTGAAGGTAACTGCCAAACCTACTACCTCATCTTCTGACTTCTCAGTAGCTGCTTTTTATCTTCCTATTTTCCTCAATCTGCACCTTCACGATCTTCAGATTCATGCATGCAGTGAAATATGCAGAGGAAGACTAGAATATGTGTAATGGTTACGGATATTTAAAAAGTGGTGCAACCTGAGAGATTTGGTTTGTTATTACTTGTTGCTTGATAAATTCAACATTTCTCAAAGACTAAGGGGATACTTCAGCTTTCCCTGGCCAAACACAATTTTTAAAAAAAATAAAATCCCACCACATGAAGACATGAATTAATTGCTTGTGCAGCCAGCCAAAACTGCAGGTCTGTTGTGGATAAACACGACTGCACATCCAGGGTTGCTGCATGGGAAGCAGAGCAAACCACTCATCGCATGGACCTGTGCATGCTTGCACTTACAGGTACAGCCAGGAAACTGCACTCCAGGGGGCAGAAGAGCAGCAGCGTCCAGTCACCCTTGTATGGAGCTGGGCAAAAAATCACAGCTAGACACAAAGTGTGGCAAAATAGTGGTATCACGACTGACTTCCTTCCAAAAGTGTTCACTGAAAGCTACCTACGCTGCCGCTCAGAGAGTACTGTCCTTAAGGACATGGGCTCCTGCCGTATGCTTTGAGTCACAGGCATGTCACAAGGAGAAAAATATCTCAAACCCCACAGTCTAATAAGCATGTTAAAAAAATTAAGTACCAATAGAAGGCTTATTTTCATTGGCCTTTGGGAAAGCCACTGGAGGACAACATGCAGGAACATATTTTTCTTTATTTTGATATGGAGAGATCTGTTGTACCACCCCTTAAGGACTGTATCTAACGTTGCCAGAAATGTAGCTCATGGCTAACTACGATTAACTGCTACCCAAGTTAGACTTCAAAAGGCTTTTTTCCCTGCCCCCCCCCCCGAGACAGCTTTAAAACTGTAGGTTTCAATGAGCTCTCAACTTAAGTAACATGCATATTTTTCATTAGTCTGCTCTGCAAATACAAATCTGGTACCTGTGTCTTCACTCCTGGTGTCATTGGCGTGGCAAAATTGTTCAAGTCCCAGATATAGATTTCAGACTCATTAGCACCAGAGGCCACCAGATTAGTCTGCAAGACACATTGATAGATGTTAGAGAGTATTGTCAGCATCAGCTTTCACAGTCTTAGCTGCTGGGAGGCATCAGATCCACAGGATTGTGGCAATTTCTCCTATCAGTTCAAGATATAGCTCACACAGAGCAGTTTAGGCAAAAAAGCAAGTTTTTTTGAGATTGTAGGTAAGACTGAGTTAATTAAAAAAATCCATACACTGTACTAGACTGGCATGCCAAAACCAAAATTCCTGTTTTGTGGAGTGCCACTGCATGGCAAACACCCATGAGGAGGCTGCAGGGGCATAGCCACAGACAGGCGAGTGGAAAGGAGTAACACTTCTGGGAGGGGGCAGACGAGGAAGTGGTGCTGCAGCTATCGCTGCAGCAGAGCTTTGCTCTGGGCAGACCACAACATGTGGGGCCAGCTGTGTGGCATTTGTGCCTCCAGCAGCAGACAGCACCCCATCCACAGCGAGTGCGATCATCCAGAGCAATCCTGCGTCTGGGATGCAAAAGTCCAGGCAGGGCGACATGAGCCAAGGGCACCAAGTGCCCTTTGATCACATCCCGTGGCTGGTGACAAGCAAGTCCTGACTTCATAACGGGCAGAAAGGGAAAGGAATCGATTCAGAGAGGATACAATGAACACAGGGCAGCCTTGCTGAAAGCAAGTGTGCAGGGACAGAAGTGCTATTTAGGAAATGAATTCAACTGAATTCTCGCACAGCTGGTGGGGACAAGGAAAAACCAACCACTATATCTAGAAGGAAGTAAACGCTCATTAGTGATGGAGGAAAGCTTGTTGGTTTTGAGAGCTCTTCTGCTAGAGAGGCCACATCGCCGTGTTTCCTGTTCTGTCTCCTCCTTCCAAGTAACAATACTTAGAGGTCTTGAACCTACCCAACCCCCAAAAGGAGATACCTAAAATCTGATGTCACTGGAAACATGAGTGAGAGCAGATAAATACTCCCCGTGTGATGAGAACAATATTGGCACAGTACATGGGAGCTAAAAAAGGACTGGCTAAAAACACCACAGAAGACCACTTCTACTTTACATGTAAGCTGAGCTAAAAGACCCACTAAATTGACTATGTAAACTGACAAGGGGAAGGAATGAACCAGACACCTTAAACTCTTTCATTCCCCATCCTGAAATGCCAGTAACAGGACAGGTTTTTCCTACTAAATACAAACAGACACTCAAAACGCCAAATTTAGTTCATGCTTTTCAGGGGAGGGGTAAGGGACAGAAACATTTAAGGTTACAAGTTAAGACAGGCTACTCATCTATGATGGTATGTGATGAAGAACAGCAGAAAACCAACCTGGAACATGTTGACATCGAGCGCTCTTACTGGTCCTGTGTGCTTGTCTTTCTGGGCAATTATTACTTCAGTGTCTCCAGTTATGATTTTGGCTGGGTCGTACAGAATGACATTTCCGTTTTCACCCCCGGCAATCAGGACTCCAGAGACTCTCTCACCCGAGGTCATGCTGTGCGGCCCCCAGATCAGCTTGTGGTACCTGTAAGACACAGAGATCCCCACAGTCTACAACTATCCACCACCAGCTCCACATACACTGATGCACCCCATTTTGCTCACCCCAGCTAAAGACTCCAGACTGCTGCGAACAGACAGAGCAGACACGTCAGAGAAAAGCATTGTCTGCATTTCTGCTTAAGGATGAATCTGTACTTATAACCCCTTCCATCAGAAAGACGTGTCCCAGTTCTGCTCGTTATCAAGATGCAGGGTCATGACATGTACAACCAATACCCTGGTAACCGATAACATGTCTCATCTCCTGGCTGCAAAATCAGGTAAGTGCTCTCAAGCGCATGATTTTGAGCTCACCTTTGCAAAACAATAGGAGTAATCAAAGTAAGGACTGTAAGCCCATCCAACCGCAGCCTGGAGGTAAAGCTCTGCTATTTGTGAGCAACTCTTCATACAAGAGAGGAAAAAGGTGGAACTAGAAAATTCAAATCCTTTTCCATATCTGTGCTTCTGGATGTGCAAGCGTTTCATCTGCTGTACTGGAGGCTCAGCAAATAGTTTATTCACATCACAGACACGTGTCTCTTGGACCACAATCTATTTTCTAGGCTAAATCAAGATGAATTTAACATACTTCCAGAAATGAAGTATTTTCACACCACTGTGTCCATCTACAAATACCCAAATTTCCTTCAACTCAGTGAACCTGGTGCATAAGCAAAACAGCACTCCTGTGTATTCAGCCATGCAAAGAATGAATTTCTTCTACATAAAATGACACTGTCACATATCAGCTCTTATGCAAGCAGAAAGTAAATCCACATTGACTGGAAGGTGGCAAGGAGTTACTTTAGCATTCACTGTATTATTATTAATCACTTTGTTATCTCTGGACAACCATCAAGTAATTTCTTTAAATCACAGCAACTTCAGCATGATAAAATACATACTGCAGAAAGCTAGACAAAGAGCATATGCTGGGTGAGAAATATTGTAACAGCCAAGTGCTCAGTCTCCTAGTGCAGTGTTCAGATTACAGTGGGGGTTCACCAAAGAACAATGCTACAAACAGAAACTGGTCTGTGATATCAGACAGACCCTTTCCCTGGGTACAATTATTACACTTCTGCACCTAACTATGCAAGGTTACGAGAAATGGAGTGACCAACAGAGTTGTCTGGGCACTAGTATTACACCACCAGCAAGACTCAATGGGACTTAAGGTAATCCAAAATGAAGGCAGAAAACGGTGAGGAACAAAAACCAGAGTTAACTGTGCAATTACTTTCCTCTTGCCCTTTGCTCTTTCCAAGATAAAGTATGGCTCTATAAAAGCAGTGCAAAACTTCCCTTGGAGGACAATTAACAAAGCTTGTTGCAGGATTTATCTTTTATGGGTTTAATCACCTGGACATTTTCGTTTGCTGCAAACTAAAATAAAGCCTGACGTATACATTGGTAGCTGGAGCACTTCTTGCTATCTTTAATTAAAAAAAAAAAATTCAACCTCCTTTGTAATGGATTTTCCGTGGCAAAGTCAAATTCTTGTGTTGCCTACTAAGGGGAAGTACTTTCAAAGGAGCACTGCATCCTGACTATAAGGAGTGTTTTTTGAAATTCAGTAAGCAAATGTCACTTGGCAAGCCTTGAAAAATCTCAGTCGTAGTTAAAACAAGGTAGAACAACGAAATTTTAAAAGATCAAACACCTCATCCTGCTCTCAGCGGGTCAGTAGGACATGTTAACATCAGCTTTGCCCACAGTGCAGGGCATTAAACAGAGACTGTGGCTGTTTCTCACAAGCCCCATGTACTAAAATGTGGACAACTGCAGGGCACAGATTGTGAGCTGCCTGCCAGCACAACTGCTCTGCCAGCCCCACGAATCATTACAATAAAACTGACATGGCACAAAGCCAGTAGCCTAACACCTTGTGCTTCCTCCTGCAAAAGCTACTGCAACCGTTACTTACCCAAATCAGGAAAGCATCCCTAAGCAGGGTCACAATCTTATTGCGTGCAAATGCACACAATTTCAACCCCTCTCAAGTTGTTTGTAGGCAACACCTAACCTCTAAGAACTCAGCAAACTGCATTTGGTCAAGAACTTTAGGAAACAGTTGTAGGTCCTTAGGTCTTAAAGTTACAGCTTTAGAACAGATAATGAAAACTCAAGTCCAGTTAATTGCTACTCATGTCAGAGGTGGGGGAGATGGCAATTGCTTCTCTAGAAGTGTCAAATTCTCACTTGAACATACTGGCAAATGCTGTAATTGCCTGCACCTCCAGTCATGTTTTTTCAGGTCACCAGGGGAAAGAATGGTTATGCTGACACTGTAGCTGGTATGAAAAAGTCATGGATCCCATCCAATGGCAATGAAAAGTTTCACCTCCTTCTCTACCCACAGAAACATCCTGCACTTCCATCCATGTTGTTTCAGCTCACTCACAAGCAGCAGCCACTGGACCAGCCACCAGAGAGCCGCTAAAAGTGCTGCCGATATGGAAATTGGACACTGATGATAACAGTATTTCTCTGGACAAGTGCATGGTAAGGAACTAAGAGCTAAGTGGAGTTGTACAGTTGGGAACTTGGCCACACAACATGACCCAGTTTAGTTATGTTACAGGAGTCTCCCTGATATACCTAAATGCAAACAGGATGGGGCAATGTGAAAAGTTATGACTGCATTTTCATAATTTCACATTTTCTTCTGTTCTCTGGAGAATCCCAGAGGCCCCCCAATATAAATGGTCTGCGTACATATTCAAACCTACCAGCCAATGTCAGATTTTTTAGGTTTATGTCAGAGCATGAGCTGCTTGCAACTCCTCAAAGTCCAAGCTCACTGCCTTCACAATGACACCTCACTGTCCCACAACATCAGTGGCACTCACGTGCCTTCACCCTTCAGCGCTGAACTTCTGCTCCTCTCCTTAACAACTGCAGATAAACCTCATGAAGTGGCCTTTCCACACGCACCACGTATAACAGTTCCACAGCCATTACTTTTCCCTTACAACCCCACTGCTTACCTGTGAGAGGAGGAGAAGGTGGCGCAGGACTTCATATCCAGCGAAGGGTCTGATAAGTCCAACTCAAATATTTCTAGAGAAGCATTTGTACTGAAAGTTGCATCCAGCTGCTGAGCTGATGTACCTGCAAAGAAACGTGCTTGGCAGTGAGAAAGCCATGATACACAACAGAGCAACTGCAAAAGCAGTACAAGGAAGGGCATAAAAACATCATCCTTGCAAAAAGGACCTGAGATGGGGTCAGGTTTCTGTTTCTGTTATTTAGATGTAGTTCTACATAACTCTCCTCCCCATGGTTCCCCCTTTGGGGGTTTCTTAACCAATATGAACAGGAAAAGCTTTGGGCAAGTGCCTCTCTCTCCCTGACGATGCACAGAAAACTACCAAAGTTACAAATGAACAGCAAGGGACAGTGAACTAGCAGTTAGGATTGCTGTCACCTTACCCTGGCAGAAAGAAGAGGATGCTTGCTGTCACTTGCAGAATGCAAAGCATGTTTTCATGCATGGCACAACTGGAGAACTCCACTAAAGGCACAGCACCATATACCCCGCTCCAGCCTTCAGGACACAAAATAACTCCTACAACTTTCAATTATGCCCACTTCATGGCAGCCACTACAGGTAGCCCGAGGCCTGCTAGCACATGCTTCCCAGAAACTCACCTGTGGCCAGGTAAATGGGGTGCTGCTGGGCAGGGCCCCACGCCTGCATGGCAGTACGATCAATTTCCTTCAGCTTCATTTCACTAAAAAATAAAACCAAGACAGGTAATGCTTAAACGGAGCACGGGGAGACTGCACTGCCACGGATTCAGCAGCTGCATTAGGACTTGGCAGAAGCAGCCAGGGTGATCGTTTTCCTAAAGATATCCTACAGACAGACAGACACCTAAGCCATCCTCTCCAGGGCACACCCGGGGGGAAGGGGAGGAATAATTCTCCGTTGCAGCATAACATCGACACGTAGAGGAAACTGATGGTTGCCGAACAGACCATAACACAGGAAAACGCGGGCAAAGCTTCAACTGCTCTGAAAAACCCTCTTCTAGCAGCATCAAGGCACGCATCGGGCACCCTGCAGCAGCTTTCAGCCTTATCCCACGAAACAAATCCACCCTCGAGAAAACCCTCGCTACACCCTCGCCACCAAACACCCTCAGCAGCCAGCCAGATCAGAGGACGAAAAACGGTTTAAAAGCCTCCACCGTCTCATTTTTGGGTCTTATTTCAACACCCTGGGGCTTCCACCGCCGCGGAAACACCATGCACGGCCAGCGGGCGCCTCGCCGACCGGCACCTACTCCCGTTTCCGACAGGAACTGAAGGAAAAAAGGTGGAAAAAGAGGGTTTCCCCCCTCACCTCCGC
>NW_008824008.1:178632-181406 GCF_000699105.1 Pygoscelis adeliae
CCCCCCAGCTGGAGGGGCCGGCGGCCGGGGGGGGGGGGGGCCCGCCCGCCGCTGGAGACCCCGCAGCAGCAGCTCCTCGGGGTCAGGAGATGCTCCCCCGCGCACCGGCCCAGAACGGTGGCAAACATCCTCCGGGAGCTGGCGGAGAAGCAGCAGCTTTCTGAGGAAACCGTGAGTTTGCTGCAGGCCCAGTTTTCAGGTACTGCTGGGAGCGTTTGCCAAGGCAGAGGGCTTCAGGGTGTGTACTCCCTCGCCCCGGTTTTATGTATTTGTTTGACTTTATGGTATTGGTAATCCCTGATAGACTCCTAGGTCCAATGCTATAGCGCAAAGGCTTTGTGATTTGTAGGTCCGGAATGCAGCAACCAATCCTGCAAAGAATTAAAATCTCCCTGAAAAATTCAATTACTTGAGGCTGGCTACAGTGCTCAGGTCAGACCTGTAACCAATGCTGTTAAATCAAACCGTGCCACCATTCAGCTGACGGATGACTCAAGAATATATTTAACTAGGAAAACCTTGTCTTTTGCACTGTCCAGAAGCGAGCTCTGTTAACAATAATATAACCTGAAGAAGCCATTTCAAATTACAGAGTCAACCATAAGTTAATGTCTTCTCTCTGTTATGTCAATTTTTAAGCAGCACCCACATGTAAGACACAGGCAGTTATTCAAAACTGTGGAACACATCAGATGGGAAAAGAGGGGAAAGATGTGCTGGGGACTCAGCCTCAGAGAGCATGGTAGGGCACATCCTCCCTGGCCACTGCCTGTCCCTAGGAAGAGGTGGGGCACAGTTATAGTATTGCTGCGCTGTACACGTCACACCAGACTACAGGACTGAGTGGTTCCAGAGGCTGCCCTGATGCCTTGTATTCTGCAATGTGTTTGTATTATGCATCCCTCTGTTATCAGCTCTTTATTTGCTTCACTAAAGCTGACCTCTTGTTTTTTTTAAGCAGATTTGCCTTGTGAGTTGCACAGCTGGAGGCAGATGGCAGAATACTCACCAGAAATGAGGCAATTTGCTTGTATTCTCCACCTCTACCATATTAAGGCCTATGATTATCTACGGAAGAGTTTTCCCCTCCCTCATCCTTACAGCCTGACAAAGCAAGTTTTTATTCATTCATTCATAATATATTTCCAGGTACTCACGTAGAAATAGGTGTAACAGATCTGTCCTGAAAACATTCAGTGGTAGTAGTTTTTCCCTGCTTTGTTTTAGTAACAGGCAGAGTGGGAAGCAAATGTCAAGAAATATTGATACCCCTCATCTCAGAGAGCTGGTATGTGTTCATGCATGTGGGTCACAGCATGAGAATAACACATTCCTCACATTAACAATTTTAGAGTAAGTGTGGAGTTCGCTAAGTATTCCCAGACGAATATGGGTGTGAAAAAAGCTACATTTCAGGGCCTCAGCTGTTGTAGGGTCTATATGTGTTTTACTGTTTGCTGGGGAAGAAGGAGGAACACAAAAAAGCAGAGGTGCTTTACCACATTGGCACATGCTCTTGCCCTGTGATGTGCAGTGTAGACTTGTGAGAGGGGAGGGATGAGCCAAATAGCGGAAGGAAGGGCAAATACAAGTAAGGTCATCTAAAAAGAAGCAGCAGGAAGCAGTGTTAAGGGAGCACCTGCAGTACTCCACCAACAGCCAAAACGAGTGAGGAAAGATGGGCAGGAATAAGTGTCAGTAGAGGATATAAAAACCAATAGGACTATACATGGAAAACTTAGGGACTGTTTTCGGGAAAAGGGAGAAGTCAAGAAGGGAAGATGAGAAAGTGAAGGACTGCATAAAGCAGTTAGACTAGAGCTTTGTTTTTCTCACCTTGCCCCACAAGGACTCTGGGAAGTTAGTGAATCTTGACAAGTGTCTGTTTCAAAGTTACAGAAGGGAGATATTTCTATATCACATAACTCAGTTGTGTAACCCATTGCAAGTAGTTATGTAGGCTCAGAATTTACTACCTGAAGTGCTATCAGACCCATTAACAAGGACTGAGGTTGTCACAGCACACAAAACAAAAGCTGATGAAACTTTTCCCCTACAGGTTTTGAGTCTCAGACTCCTGTAGTGCAGTTGGAGGATGCCCAACACATACACACATTGCCCATGCCAGCCTGTGGGGGTTTCACACAGTTTCCTTCAAAGAATCTGCTTGAAGGGGTGCCAGGGGGTAGTGGACGGAGAGCGTATTGAGGAGTGTAGCATTCCACATGGGCTGCCGAGGCTTTCACATCTTCCAAACTGGATTAAGATGTACAGTGTAGAGAAAGCCAATTGGGAAGGAGAGTAGCCTGGTGGTGCTGGCCCTCTACATAGTCTGATTTGCACTTCTGTATTTGGTTTAATTTTTTTTTTCCTGTTCTGATCTATACATTGGAGCAGGAAGCTGCTTTGTTACTTCCCTGCATGGTCAGTACTTTTGCTTGGCTTTCCATCACTAGAGTATGAGAAAAGAAACTCAGACTATGCAGTAAGAAAGGCAGGGCTGCTTGCTTTATACTCTGTCTTAGTCTGCCCTCAGCTCTCGACATGGCTGACCACATCTTAAGTGGTAAAAGGTGCTGACTGTTCCTTCAGTTTTCTTGGAATCACATCTCCTAATCACATCCTCCCTTTTTTTCCAGTTGGCTGTCTAATAATGAGGCTGCTGCAGGCTTCAGCAACAACATTTTTCTCCGCCTTCAGGAAAAGGTGGAGAGAGGGGAACAGGCCTACTGCTTCTGTGCCCTGATGGTACAAGACATGTCCCTGCAGAAGCA
>NW_008824008.1:181432-192395 GCF_000699105.1 Pygoscelis adeliae
CCACAGACCCAGCGCCTGACAGGCTTTGTTGACTTGGGAGCAGGTGTCCTTGATGCTGATGAAGCTCCGCTGGCCTCAGAAGCGATAATCCTTATGGCAGCTGGCATCTCAAGTCCCTGGACAGCTCCACTTGGCTACTTCTTTGTGAACAGCACGACCGGCCACTTACTTGCTCAGCTGCTTCGTCAGACTATCAATAAGCTGAACAACATTGGCATCACGGTGCTGGCTGTGACGTCAGGCGCCACTGCTCGTGGTGCTGAGACTGCCAGAGCTCTGGGGATCAGGATAGATCCCGAAAGGATTCAGTGCACTTTCCAGCATCCGCCTGGCTCTGCTCACAGAATCACGTACTTTTTTGACATCTGCCATGCACTCCAGCTGATAAGGAATGCTCTGCAGTGCTTCCAGAAAATAGAGTGGCTCAGTGACACAGTGCGGTGGCAGCATGTGGTGGAGCTGGCAGCTTTGCAGGAGCAGAGGGTATTAGAGCCATGCAGTCCCAAGTCAGGTGGACCTGGGAGTGAGGAGAGTTACCACCTGAAGGTCAACCTTGCTACCCTGTTGTTCAGCGAGGGTGTTGCTGATGCGCTGGAACACCTCCAGAAGCTGGGCCTGGCCTCATTCCAGAACTGCAGTGGTACTGTCAAGTTTGTGCGTTTGATGAGCCATCTGTGCGACATATTTCATGGTAGAGGTCCCTACAGAAGGGGACTGAAGGGGCCTTTGCTAGCTGGAAATTACACCAAAATAAGCCACCTCTTTAATGAGGCGAAGAGCTTCTTTGTCACCTTAACGGACTCTGTGGGGAGATACATTATTAAGAGCAAACGCAAACTAGGATTTCTGAGTTTCTTGCTCAATGCCGAAAGCCTCAAGTGGCTTTACACCAACTATATGTGTCCAGAAGGCACTCCTTCCCACCACCTCCTCACCTATGCCTTCAGCCTTGACCCACTGGAGCTGTTTCTCAGGGCTCTCCAGCAAGCCTGTGGCAGCAGCAGGAGCCCCACTTGCACTGTGTTCCAGGCCGCTTATCACAAACTACTGGCCAGCTGCAGCCTGGCACCAGGCTCACCACACAGCAGTGGCTTAGGCAGAACAAGCTCCTTGGACATATCCCTGTCTCGTAAGAGAGATCTGACCCTTGGCAGCATTCGTGCTCAGTATAACCCAGCTCATGGGAGGACACTGGCAACAGAATACCCCTATTGTGCAGGCCTTCTTTTGCATGGTGCTGCACTGAGTAATGCGCTGACAGACCTATCACTGCATGCACAGAGCGTCACCTGCACCGCGGGCTTTGTTGCTGAGCAATTAGCCTCTGACTTGCAATGTGAGGCTTGTCTTGCTTCCCTCTTTGAGTCAGACAAGAGCAGGCTAAGATGCGGCTCAGTGCTCTACATAAAAAAGTTAGGTGGAGTGAGTCTGCCCTCGGCAAGTGTGTACCACATAACAAGCATTTCGGAACAAGTCCTAAACCGGTATGGCAAAGTAGGAGATGGCAACAGAAACACCAAGCTATGGCATTTGTCTCTTGAACAGAAAGTCTTCCAGGAGCTTCTGGGAGAAAGTCTGCTCTTCCCCACCCTCACGAACCATTTATTTGATGGGGAGTTGTGCGTCAACAATCACTACACAATCTTAGTAAAGGAAATAACACGATGTTACTTAAACATCAGAACAAACCATGCCAAACACCTGAACTTGAACTACCATTGTGGAAAGCACAGATTGAAGAGACTGAAAGGAAGACATTTGTTTCCATCACCACTGGGTAGCTGTCAGTCAAGCCAAACCCATGCGGGGTCATGAGTACTCACTGCTGTTCTAAGGATGGCTGTCCCCTACTGAGGCTCAGTGATGGCCAGATCTAGACAACACATGCGAGGAAGTGATGTGGTGTCTTCCATGATTTGGCCAGCAAAACTGGTGTTGATAAGTGCTGATGTGTTGGGCCATTGCAAACCATCTGATCAGAGTTTGGTTGAGCAAAGCAAGGAGGTTCATCTGATTCCATCTAGCAATCCTGCAAGGCAGCCACATTTTTCATGAGACCTGCATGGCAGGTCAGGATGAGGAATGGTTGCACAAGATGCCTGGGAAAGTGGTAGGGGACACTGTGGAGTGTCCCCTGGAGGTATTGGGTGGCCTAGTGCTGTGAGTGCTCTTGCCAGGAGAAAATTGATGCATCTTCCTCGCGGTTGGGGGGAATCGTGTGCTGGCAATTTGATTTCACCAAAGCAGATCTGCTTTAAAAAAGCTGGAGGCAAGAAAGCTTGCAGAACTTTTACTTAGAAAGGAAAATAAAGATGTGAAAAGAAAATGGCACTGAAGTTGTACAGAAGCTCTAGTCTCCGCTCCTAGATGTCTCAAACAGCTAAACAAGCTGTTTAAGTCTAGGTCCCCTGGAGGGGGGACTACAATATCAAACTGTACCCCTAAAGCCCCATGTTTTACAAGTGAGGTAGTGGATACTAAGCAGAGAGGCTGTTGTCCATGAAGGTGAGACGGCAGCGCAGAGGCTGTGACCAGGCTGTTGTGCCCAGCAGCACCCAGGGGCACTAACACCCTCTTCTCTGGGCAGGAGCCCCAGGCACTAGCATATGGGTGTGCTGCAGCAGGGCAAGTGTTTCAGGTCCCATTATATGGCCCCATCAGGTCACACACTCAACTGTGCCACATGGCCCCATCCTCCCAGAGCTGATGTGTGTCCTGCAG
Organism: Pygoscelis adeliae; assembly: GCF_000699105.1. Classification (NCBI taxonomy): domain Eukaryota; kingdom Metazoa; phylum Chordata; class Aves; order Sphenisciformes; family Spheniscidae; genus Pygoscelis; species Pygoscelis adeliae. The sequence goes on from NW_008824008.1 coordinate 184,154, forward strand.
CCCAGGGCATCTCCTATTCAGATGTTGTCTCCACTGATTACTTGAATCACAGATTTGATGCCACCAAGTAGGACAGGCTTCTTCAGTTCATTTCCATGGCAAGGAAGCTGCCTTGGTATGCAGTGCTTTATCTGGAATAGTGAAGTTTGGTATAACTGCTGCTAAATAGCTTCCCTTTGTCATGCAGAACAGCAGTTGCATCCATAGAGATGGAAGGCAACTATTTTCCACAAAACTCTGGCTGTTCAGTTACTTTCAAGCTGCATGTTGGAGATAGGATGAAAAATGGTGATCCACCATGTCCCAGGGCAGGAATAGTATTCAAGGTGCCATTCTGCCTACCAGTGACTTGACAAAACTGTCCCTGGTTGGTTTGGGTTCTTCCTCCTCCCCTTAGTCCTACTCACTCGTCATAGGAGCAGAGCTGCTGCACTCAATTCCTCAAGCTCTGCTTTGAGAGCAGCAGCACCACAGAACTTCATGTGTTCTCTGCTGGGAGTAGCAAACCAAAACATCTAGACTTTTTTTTCCAGTCCAATTACCTATGCAAAAAGCCATGTTGGAGCTGTCACTGACATGGAGCCATTCCAGCTACCAGAGACTCTGCAGGAAACTATTTCCCTCCCATATATACGTGATTTTTAGGACAACTGGCAAAATGCTGCTGAAATCCCAGTGGTAGATTGGTTGCACTCACATAATGTAACATTTGCATTGCCTAAATCTCCAGCCCGAATATCAGCTGAGCCATCGGGAACAGGCACTTCCTCGCTGTGCATTTTTTTCAGCTGGACATCAGCCTGCTGCCACTTCCTGTTTACAGCTGAGGGAGCTTGTCTTGCTTGATTCATACTGAGCCTCTCCCCGGAATGGGAAGCTCTTGCGTGAAGATGCGCATGAGCTCCTGGCCGCTGAGGTGAAGTTGTGAACATGGCAGGCGTGCTGCGCACAGGGCTTCCCCATCTCTGAATTTCTCATGGGTTTTGTGCAGTTGCTGCCGATCAGTGAACTGAGCTGGAGACCGCTGCGCAGATAGGCTGACGTCGGGCTCTGTGCATTCCTGTGGCTGACCTGCGTGTACCCATGACCACCACAGTTCACACATCCTTTTGTAATTCACTGAAATATTGATGACAGAGGTTTTCAAGAGATGTTGAGGAAGTTTTACAGGGCTTGGTAGAATGACGTTTGAGCAAAAGCACATTCTTAGAAAAAAGTGTGGCAGCTATCTACTTAAAAAAGCTAGCCAATAGTATAAGAAAGCTTGACAGTTGTTATAGGAACCCTGTACCAACTGCCATTATTTTCCAAAAATACAGACCTGCTGTTGCCCACCAGAGATGCTGCTGGCTGTACTCACATGGCAGGAACTGTCAGGTTTCAGTGGAATTTTTCAGCATTCATAACTCCATAATTGCGACCAAGTGATTTTCTGCACCACTCCTTTTCCCATAGTGTCTTTTGGACACTGCTTTATCTTCCCAGCAACTCCTTGCTTAGATGTTTACCATCTCTCTGAAACACCCTCACTCTTGCTATCACCATGCCCTCCATGAGGTCCGTACAAACCCACTCCTAAATCACTTGGAGCACCTCATTCCTTCTCTCAGTCCCCTACTGCAGCCTAAGGTAACCAACAGCCTTCTCTCATGGCAGCTGGTGTGCTAGGGGGGAAAAGCTCAGTCCCGTAACATCTTTCATTCGCTCAACATCCTAACAATGCTCCTAAGGCTCCCTGAGCATCAAATCATATATTACCTTTACCAAGCTGCTAGAAGAGCTGAACGTAGAAATTGGATGCACAAAAATAAAACCAGGTTTTACTTTGCAGAAATAAACCACAAGCTCTCTTAATTGAGTTGTATTCCTTAATGCAACTGAGTAATATGGCTTTGCACGAGCTGCTCACAAACCTCCTCCCCAAGAGAGACACAAAAAGACACAAATGCCACAAGAAAACAGTGCATTGCATCCTTCTAACAAGCAGTCTAAGGCTCTCAACAAAGCTTTGCCTGGGGTCCTCAACAAGCTCTGTGTAGCACCCTGCTGTCTGCAAGGGTGCTGCGGAATGGCCTTGCATGTCTTTCTGCTCAGTCTGAACCTAACTCTTGTCCAGCCAGTGCACGTGAAAATATGCTTTCTCATTAAAGAGTTTAAAATAAATTGAGAAATTATCACGTGGGCTCAACTACCTGGTGCTGGCTTGGTTGACACATTTTGGTGCTTTATGAACTGTGCCACAATGTGCCACAAATTGCCATGCATGATACTACATCGGTAACCCAGGGCTTCTCTTGTAGGATTCGATCTCATACTGAAAATCCAAGCCAGTACTTGCATCAGAAGCGGGCCTAATGTTAAGAGATTTATTTTGATATTTCAGTGAAAATCTTCTGTGTATATTTGTCAGTGCTGAAGGAAAGGAGTGCAAAAAAAAAATCGTATTTACAGAATAGTATAAATGTTTATTTTTCTTTGTGATTTAACTGGCTGTTTTATTTGTACAATATAGAAAAGTGTATTCTTTGAATAGGTCTAGTAAATATAAATTTAATTTTTCTACTTTCAGATGTAAACAGAACTAGAAAATGAACCCTTGCCCCATTCCCAATTATTTTTATGTAACTGGATGAACTTGACTGTAAATCTTGTCCAGCAGTTTGATGCAAATGGCTAAGGAAGTACAAAAACCAATTCACACATTCTACACCAGGGAGAGGGGAGAGAGGAATCCAAGCTTAATATTTGAGAAAGCTTGTTAAAAAAAAATAGAAGAACTAAGAGCATTTGATTGCACCTTCAAAGTCTTTACAAGCAAAATATTCTCAAGCAATGCCATCATACATAATTACAACTGTAATCTAAATTTCACAAGTGTTTTTGCACACTGTATATAAATACACATCACAAAAGGTGCAATTTAGAGTCAGACACGGAATATATACAAAATTAACATGGATTGAAGTCTAAACAAAAGAAGGCATATTGCAATCTGTTTGAAAAATAATGTAAGTAGGTATTACTTTATTCACTTACACTAATTTACATTTATACAAATCTTACTGGACATACTGTATTAGGTCACTAGAAGTAAACTGAATGTCTGCACTATCTACATGTGAAGTTACTGCACTGATTTTTTTAGTAAATCCAAGTCCCAATTATGAAAAAAAATGGCATTTACTTACATGAAAGGTGGATTCCCTTTTCAGAGATTTGCACAAATATACTTGCTATTTATGCGCAGGGAGATGTTAATAGCAGACAAGACCCTTCAGATAGCGACTGGCAGGTCAAATCTTGTGTCAAATGGCCACTCAATGGGCCTGCCACTGCTGCTGGCCACCTCTCAGGCCCTTCGTGTCCCCAAGGGATTTCAAGGAGGCACCAGAGAAGGGTCAAGGAGAAAGGGCTTTCTGCTCAGTGCACAGGACCATGGGGTGAAGGCAGGAGTGGAAGCATCCTCCCGTCCTATTGCCATCACACATGTAGGCGCTTAACTCTGCTGTTGGTTTGCCTAGCCCCTACCTTTCCCCAGCCTGGCCCTTCTAGAAAACCTGGAGGAAGAGCTCTGCTGCATTTCTCTGTATTTACAGTTTTACACATGGAATACAAAATCCCTTTTGGAAAAACCTAGCTAGTTCAGGCTGCAATGAGACAGGTAATAAAAATGCCTGTGATTAAACATGGTTATTGACGTTCATGGTAGGTAAGTAACCTACCAGGTTAATTTTGCAAGTGTGTTCCATTATCAAAAATGTGATCTGAGATTGCCTGTAACAAACACGGAAAAAATCCTCTGCCCTAGTCTATATACAGCTATAGTTGATTCCCCCTGTCCCCCCGCTTTGTGTAAAAGGATCCGTGCATCTGTTTTGGTAGCAATCCTGATTCTGTGCTAGCATCCTCTCTGATCACAGCTCTCGCACTCATTCTAAACAACACTAAAAAACCCCTTACACCAAGTAAATTGCCAACATACAGAGAAGCAGCATCCTGAAGACCCACAACCAGGCTGAACATGATCCCTACCTGTGTTTGCAAGTCGATTTGGATGCAGATTGTCTCGAGTCCTCATTAAGACACCTGTGGTTCCACTGTCTCCCATGACCTCAGCTTCTCAGACTTAAACACTTTTCCAGGGTTACAGCTTGATCCTAGAAGACACAATGGACTGCACAGCCCTACCTCCAGTGAGTGATTAGGCTGCTGCAGACCTCTGAAAAACCAAGCTTCACCTAAGCAACAGCATCAATCTGCTGCACACTTAGGTAACACTGTACACTGGGCAGACAGTCCAGCATTGTGGCGTGGCTGCTCTTCCTCACTTCTGAGAAAAGGCCACTGTCTTAGCCTTCAAGTTCCAGCTTGAGAAACATCTGAGCTCTCAGCCACATTCCTATCAAAAAATTCCCATTAATTCCATTCACCTCTAAACTCCTTGGGCCCCACTTCAGCAAGATTCTCCACCACTTGCCCAATGCTAAATCTGCAAGCAACCCCTCTGTACTATTGCCTGTGTATTTCACAGCACTCCGTGCACTAAAGGAACATGCTGTGTCAAGTCCTAAATACAAGTACTACCTTCCATTTAGATGCTCATTTTTACATTCTTTCAGAACTATCCTGGATACACTGATACCTCCTTATTACAGGCCTGTTGCCAAAAGCATCACCTGGCTGTTGACATCACCTGTGTTTTCCTGTATGCACAAAGTGATGCAACTCCATACACTGTAAATAATATATATTATAATAATTTATATATGCCCTTCAGGCAATTATTCTGGGGGAAAGGGGAGAACACATCTAATTCTTAAGAAACCCAAGGTAAAAGCTGTACATCGGGAAAAAGAATTGACCTTTAGGCATTGTCTTAAGTAGAAGAGGATTTAGCTAAGATTTAAAAGGCTCTACATCTTGTTATAAAAGATTTTCTTGTTTCAATCTTATGCAGGTCAATTTACAACAAGCAGCAAATTAACAAATATTATTAAATCCTCTATGCCAAACCAAAGTGTCCCTGTGCCTTAAGTGTTCTGTTCAGTTCGCTTTGTTGTGGCTCATGTGCACGAGTCAGCAGTTCATGGCACAAGGGTCACTTTTGGACTTCCCTGCAGAGTTAATAACTCTCATCAAACAGCGTCCAAACTCCTCCAGGATCATGCGCTCTGCTGCAGCTTTTGACTTGCCCATCTTCTCCGCTTGCTCTGCCTGTGCGAGAAGGCATTCGCAGGTTGCATCAGCTACCTCCTTGGTTACAAACGTAAAGGGCAGCCTGAAACCAAGAAAGATCCACTCACTCTCAGCAAAACCACACAAAGCACCTAACTCCAGGGCTGGGCAACTTTTTAGTACAAGGACTGATGAGATTTCACCTGTCCCATTGCTTCCAAGAGCCTTTAGACAACCAACAGGGAGTGAATAAGCCACAGTTACAGTTAAATGAACTGGTGGGCCATTGTGCTTTGGTGCCTGCCTCCACTGATGTACATTTTGAAATAGACTTTGAAATGCCCAGGTACATAGAACAATTCTCCAGCTTTTACTATAAGGGCAGCTCAAGGATTACATCCTCTCAGTAAATGGGACACTTGTACTTCATGCTTTCTGTGAGCACATGGGCAACCATGAGAGGACAACACTTAGTTATGTGCTTGAACACAGCTAAGCTTGGCATACCTTAGGTTTCACAGAAAGCACAGTTGTGTGAACAAAAAGCTCCATTCACCTGAGTGCTCCTACTTCTACAGCTTACACAGATATCATTCAAAGATGGCAGGGACATACCTGTCACATACGTCAGAAAAAACATCTTAGAAGCAACTGAAACAGGGTGCTGCATTAACTTACTTCCCACCACCACTGCTGAGTGCTGGTGTTGGCCTTGTCAGCAGATCTGAGATCTGGGAAGATAACTTGGTCTTTGCAGCAGTCTGCTGCTGGACCCTAACTTCTGCAGCATCTGCTAAATGCATCAATGTCTTTCGCTCTGGGCTTTCTTCAAAATTTTTACAGCCAATGCATTTGCATATGGAAGAACACATGATTTTTGCCTGAAAGAAACAAACAAAACATGAGAAACCTGTTGCAACCTTGACTCCCTTTATGACAAGCCACAACAAGAAGGAGATCTTGTTTTAATCATTTATCAATTAGCCACAAGAAGAAACCCCCAAGTAGTAGTTTTCTATCTAAATTCTCACCTCAAACTGAGATGCCTTCCCAGAATGTATACTTGAATCAAATGCAAATCAATGGTTTCACACCCATCCCTTTCTTCACCAATCTACTGTTTCCGGTGGAATTTAGGTGGTTGAGCTATGAGACAGGTCAGTCTGCCACTGCCTCTACATCCACAGACTGGTCAGTTAGCTGACACAACTTTTGTTTTTGTCTTCCACAGACATGTTCTACCCCAGAGTGTCTGTGGGATGCTGCTCCAACTCCTCCTAGAGACTCGGTGCAGTACATTTCTTTAGGCAATGCTGCTCTTCAGTAAAGGACAAATCCAAGCCGGAGTTCAAAGTTGCTACATGGTTTAAAATTAAACTTATACAAGAGAAGTGATCAATTTTGCCATATACATGGCTTTCTACGTGCAAACTGCTGGAAGACAAGGTAACATTATAGCGATAGACAAGAATAGAAGAGAAAACAGTACAGCAATACAAAGAAGAGACAAAGAAAATCAGAGAAGTCACAGCACTAAAGGGAAAAAGCCAGTATCTTTAAGATGAGATAATGCTTCATACCTCATAACATTCACAGTAGTTTTTGAGACATCCCGAGCGTTTACAGTTACACCCTTTGCTGTGTCTCCGATCCGATTCTCCTTCCTTTCCTTTCCCTATTTTGGGCTTGAAGGCTTCAGGGTTTCTGTCAAGGCAGGCCTGTCAATGCAGACCCAAAGGGTCAGTCACTGCATGCGGGGAGCGTAATTTAGATGTGCAATAAAAGAACTTAAGCCTTGCACATGTGGGAGGAGATCAGAGCATTATACACGTACTCTGCCCCACACCATAGCTTCAGAAGACACAAACTAAGTGGCTTTCAGGGAGCAGGGGAAGAGGCCCCTCACCTTTATTGCTTTTTGCCTGTCATTTTCATGGTCCAGGTTGTTATAACAATTTGTACAGTTGCAGTTATTGCAGAATTCACCATTTGCAAAACAATCACAATACCTGAAACAGAATATGCAGAAGGCATTTGTAAACATGACCATTACATTGACATTAGTACTGAAGGCAGTAGCAGAAGTTCCTAGTCTGGTGATATGCGTATGCGTAGGGTAAGGGTCACCCTATGCTCAACTCCACGTGTACAAGTGGTATCAGCCTCATTGCAAGGCCTAAATCCTCTAGCACAGATCTAGTTGCTGTCTAAAGATACAGGTATAGCTCAAGGGTGTCCATCTGAGCTGATGTTCACATAGCACAGGTCCCCATAGTAGCAAGAGAAGCTAATGAGATGTTTTTCTAGGGCGACTTCTGGGTAGCTGACCCACAGACTGAGGGCCATCCTGCTGCAGCCACCTCATAGACAGTTCCTGACCCAGCCAGTTCAAGTCAGGAGCTCTCATACAGCGGAAACAAAAGGCAAGCGACTGGAGTGCCAATCAACAGGCAAACTGACTAACACAGCAATGAGCCTTCTTTTGTTAGTTTTGCCCATAAGCTGTTTGCAGCTGTGAACTGAGGCAGAGTTTGCCAAAGCAGGGATGGAAAAATAGAAAAGGAATAACAAGTAATACACCTCGTATGCTTTGAAGCACAGGTAATTAGGGAAAGGATCTGTATGAGGATAAAGCTGTAATTACCAGAGACTTTTTAAAATGATAACTATGAGAATAGAAAGCTGCAAAACATTGACAGGAAAAGCCAATCATATTGCCATGCCTCTTATGTACCTCTGCTACCTCCCACCAAAAACAAGATCTCACCATCCCACAGATCTGATAAATGGAAGCACCATGTTCTTCCCCAGCTCAAACATGGCTTTGGGCCACAACAAACTCTGGCACGTTTCAATGCTTCCAGTACCACCTCCAGCTATAGCTGATGGAAACTGCTGACCCTCTTCAGTTGATTTTCAAATCCTGCTGGGAGCATATGCTCATTTTTAGGACCCCCTTGCAAAACTGGCTTCCTGTGGCTTGCCCAGGGTAACACTACAAGAACTAGTGCCCAGTAGTGCTGAGAGCCTGGAGAAGGAACACAGGTCAGCAGGAGAGCGCCTGAAG
>NW_008824008.1:194174-233942 GCF_000699105.1 Pygoscelis adeliae
CGACACACCAGAGGGACGGGATGCCATCCAGAGGGACCTGGACAAGCTGGAGAAGTGGGCCCATGTGAACCTCATGAGGTGTAACAAGGCCAAGTGCAAGGTCCTGCACCTGGGTCGGGGCACCCCCCAGTATCAATACAGGCTGGCGGATGAAGGGATTGAGAGCAGCCCTGCTGAGAAGGACTTGGGGGTACTGCTGGATGAAAAGCTGGACATGAGCCAGCAATGTGCACTCGCAGCCCAGAAGACCAATCGTATCCTGGGCTGCATCAAAAGAAGCGTGGCCAGCAGGTCGAGGGAGGTGATTCTGCCCCTCTACTCTGCTCTGGTGACACCCCACCTGGAGTACTGTGTCCAGCTCTGGAGTCCTCAGCATAAGAAAGACACAGACCTATTGGAGCAGGTCCAGAAGGCGGCCACAAAAATGATCAGGGGGATGGAACGCCTCTCTTGTGAGGGTAGGCTGAGAGAGTTGGGGTTGTTCAGCCTGGAGAGGAGAAGGCTTTGGGGAGATCTTATTGCAGCCTCTCAGTACTTAAAGGGGGCTTATAAAAAAGATGGCGGCAAACTTTTTAGCAGGGCCTGTTGTGACAGGACAAGGGGGAATGGCTTTAAACTAAAGGGGGTAGATTTAGACTAGATATAAGGAAAAAAAATTTTTACGCTGAGGGTGGTGAAACACTGGCACAGGTTGCCCAGAGAGGTGGTAGATGCCCCATCCCTGGAAACATTCAAGGTCAGGTTGGATGGGGCTCTGAGCAACCTGATCTAGTTGAAGATGTCCCTGCCCACGGCAGGGGGGTTAGACTAGATGACCTTTAGAGATCCCTTCCAACCCAAACTATTCTATAACTCTATGATTCTAACTAGATTAGGGTTGCTCTGGAGTCCACTAGAACCCTTCATCTGGTTGAATTGCATTTTGGTGATTTTTAGCATCCTGAATGGTCCCAGGGACAAACTACATCAAAAGCTTTTACAACCTGTAATAGCTCTCCTTTCTGTCCTGTTTAAAATTCAGTAGTGGAACGGTCCTGGTTTCCAAAACAAACAGCACCAGCATCAACCCAGAGCATCAGTGAGCAAATAACTTCTCCAAGTTCTCTTCTTCTTCGTGCCTACCTTCAACATTCATTTGGGAAAAAGCAACTCCCCCTTCCAGACAGGAAAAAGTTTTACTACTGAGAAAGCACCTTTGCCAGAGTGAATTAGCCATTTGCTCTGCACAAATGCCTAGCCACTTAAAGATATAATTACAGTAATTTACAAGAAAAGTTTGTTTTCAAACAGAATTTTGAAGGTGCAAAGCATCACCAGTGATGCCATTATTCTCCCAGAATTTCTAGAGCATTCAGGCGACAAAGACTAAAATAAGTGGAAAACCCTAAGCATCTAATATACATTTAGCACTGAAGTCAGTCACATACATTGTAAAGCATCTGAAAAAACAGCTACACATCTTCCTGTTTACCATGTGTTCTGTGCAATAGACAATTTTGAGGCTAGGAAGCACAGGGTCACCTCCCCACACAGAGGTGGGGTGCATTACATGAAAAGAAACCCAAGCTGAAAAGTTTAAACACACTTCTTAACTTGGGTTCAGATATTCTTGCATCACTTTCCCTTTGAGTAGCACACCATCGATTTCCTCTTCATTGTCTAGGATTCAGAGAACCACAGATTAATTTCAGTATCTCCTCCTGTTATTGTCCCAAAAATCGGTAAAGTGACTTTGCCTCAAGTTAAAGAAAACTTAGCATCTCCTCAGCTTAAAATGCTTTTATGTCAAATTCTTACAAAGACAGTGAATGGAATAGCAAAATATCTCATGAGGATGAGCAAGACTCAGACCTATCAGTGAAGAACCACTTGTCTATTCACTTATTTAAGAAAAGATACACAGCCCAATTTTTCTGAAGTACTTGATACAGCATGGTATTACTGATGTGCTTCACCAAAGTACAGTAGATGCCCACTGATGATACCACAGGATGTCATTTCACTCATAGCAACACCACAACTACAGCTGCTGAGTGGGATTGGCTCCACCACACAACAAGGCTGCAAAGTTAAAAATTTATAAAATGTTAGGGTCCATATAGCTCACAGGAGTTGCAGAATTACACAGGCACCACAGCATCTCCACCAATATCAACAGCAACCTTAAATTAGTATCTAGACATAACATTTCTGACATACTTAAAAACATTATATTCTGATACTTGGCATAAATTTGTGATGTCAAAAATAAGGCTTAAAAAAACCAAAACCAAGCTGTACTTACAATTTCAAACATAGAGACTTAGTACAATTGCAAGGCTTCCTGGGGCGGTTTGCAGATTCAGAAGGAATTATTCTGTGAGGGGGAAAAACTGCATTTATATACACACACACACACTGTTTTATCAGTTTCTTCCTATTTTAAATTCAAGTAAATAGCTCATAAAACTTCAAAAAATCTTTATATTCCCCTTCCTTTAGCTTTTTGGCTGACTGCGTTTAAGTAACTATTATATGTAGTGCCTTTCCAACCCAGAAAGAGCTGGGTTATTTGCTGGAAATCTGGCTGCATGCCTAAAGTAGAAATGAGGCTTAAAGCTAGAGGAAGCATCATAACTGAAAACTGGAATCATGGAAAACTTCCCCAGAACCCTTCTACATGCAGGGGGACTAGATCCAACCAAGGTTCACACAACATGATTATGCCTTTCCTTTTGTTCTAGTTGAAATAAAAAAAAAAAGCTCCAGAATAATGGGAAAGCAAGTCAAAACATGGTATTCAGTTTATAGATACATTTTACATCAGACAGTCTTTAACTGCTCTTAAAACTTGGATTTTGGGTCACTAATCGCTTTTGATGAGATTCGTTGCATCCCTATCCAGCAATTTCTGCACGTAATACCAGGGAGATTAAATCAAACCCATTCATTTGAATAGCTGCATCTGGATTTGGGATTAGTTTGCATCAGCTGAGGTTGCCGCAACAAAAAGCACCTTGGCATTTACAATTTCAACACAAAAGGACTTGTGCAGAACAGCTAAGCCTACTGGATTGGCAAAGGGAAAATAATACATGTTAGCTGTTATTTTCATCCTTAAAGGAAAAATACAAAACTGAAAAAAACTAAAGCCTCCTATCAGGATCCATTTTGGGCTTTAGTTCCATTTTGCTGTTCAACTGGATTTCTGCATGTGCTAAGCATCTAGCTCTTATATCGTCCAGCACCTCTTTCCAGCAATGTTGAGAAATAGCTGAGGCCTGTAGCTCCCAGGTGCTGATGCAAAATGAAGAATGAGCAATAGGGAGCTTTCAGGTCAACTTCCTGCTACATGAGTTCAAAAAACAGAAAGGAAAACACATCTTTGATCAAGAGACTGGCTCAATTTTCAGACAGATCTGTGTCCTTTAGTCAGAGGTAATAACCACACCACAGTATACCTGATTTTCTTGGAAAATCCCCCAAACCAAACTCCAACACCTCAGCTCCCACCCTTCCTTATAATGGGACTGAAAGAAGATGCTCATTCAGCAGCCTATACTGCAGGGTTTTTTTTTTTTTGGGGGGGGGGTGGGTGGTTTTTTTTTTTTTCCCCGAAACACTCACCCATTGAATGGTAGCCGTGCTTGGGACTGGATACTAGATGTCCCTGTAAAGCCAGTGTTGCTTGCTATAGACACATACGATGATTGTTGTAGCTAACAAAACAAAAAAGTAATGCGTAACATCGAAAAAATTAAAGTATACACAAGAGAATGTGTAGCTAGTCTTTTAATTACCTTTCCAGATATTGTTATAAAAATAATACGCTTGCAAGGATAGTTTTAGACATTTGTAGAACTTGGACCAGGCAGCAACCTCCTGCCTCCATACTTAGCATAAAAATATTATTTTAGGTGATATTTTTGTTCTCTATTACAGTGTCTACAGCCATACAGATAACACAGAGATTACAGACAGAACTGTTCAGACCACAAACAGTTCCAGCTCCTAAAAACATGCCCATTTTCCCCTTCTTTTCCTAAGCAACCCTGCCCCTAATAGAGCAGGATCACTTCCTGCACAAATTACTTTAGTAGGCCAAAGGGGACAGATTGTGTCCGGAACACAAAACCTCTGAGGAGAGGTCCAACAAATGGTATTATTTAGTTTAAGGTAAGATTTGTGGAAGTGGACTGGAAGGACACTAAGAGTCTTCAGGGTCGAACTGCAGCTGTGACAAAAACAGAACGGAACCAGAAATGAGGTTAGTACCAGTAATGCCATGAGCTGACAGAGTCTTGTTTGTGCAGACTGGCTGGTCAGCCTTCAGCAGAACGTTTCATTTATTCTCCTTTTCATTCTGAATGTTGGTCAGATCTTGCCAAAGAGCAAAAAACTAATCCCTAGGCCTGGGTTGGTATGACTGGTACCCCCTGCTCCTGATCATGTGGTTAGCATAACTAACACTGTTTTATAATGCAAGCAGCCATCCTCTGTGACTGAGTGGGTCACATATTTATTCCCTTTCCCCTCATTATCAGGCCCTGAAGGTCCTGTGAACCAAGTAGACAAACCAAACAGATTTCTTCTTCCCCTCACTACTGGCCTCAAGATTCCTGGGCATCAGGTCAATTACTCCCTTCCTTACTGGCCGTGAAGGTCTCAGGCACCCAGACGAGGTGGTGGTGATGACCCTGTCACAGAACAGGGAAGCATAACAGCACACAGAGCACTGTCTATAAAATCAAGCAGTTACAAGTCCTAGGTGAGGAACTTGGACTGGAACTGCTGATGTACAGTGAGACCATGACCCCTTGGTCGCCAGGGACGCCTCCACTGACTTCTGCTTCCTCCGAGGACTGAGTAATAAAAGTAAAACTTTTATTCTTTTATATGATTTTCAAGTCTAGATTATGATTGTTATATTGATAAAGCAAAACATGTATTAAGATCTGACCCAATCTCCAGAGGGTCTAGGTGATTAGAAATTATAAGTTAAGTTGTATTATAAATTCTGTACTATGCTACTTATGAAATTGTACTACACTGATTCTGCTTATAGAAATCCTGTGCTATTCTGATTATAAATTCTATGCTAATCAAAAAATCCTGTTAAGAAAATAAAGCTTTAATTGTAACTACGATTTAGTGCCATCATCATTCTGCCAAGGATCCTTAAAAGAAACTGTCTGTCCTCGTAGTGTCAGGTGACAGTTGGGAAGCAATAACCTTTAAGAGGAAGGCAGTATGTTCCACAACAGCACTATTTCCTTATTTATCTCTGGGTTAACACCATACCTGTGTGACATACTGAGCTGGAAGGACTGCATACCCGACATTTCCTGTGCCAGGTGCTGGTGCCAGTACAGTGCCCGGTGGGAGGTTGGTGAGGTTGGGCTGTATCTGTGGCAGTGGAGTGGCTGGCATAATAAGTCTTTGTTGGGGCTGACTAGTAGTAACTATCTGGGAAGTTTGGTTGATCGGTTTGGGCACCACCTGGAGATAAGAGAGGTCTTTATGAAGTCATTGTTTTGTTGATTCAGAATGCGTTTTTATTAATAGAACATTTCATTACAGTGCTGAAACTGGACTTTTTTGTACCCAGCCAAAATAAGTCAGGAATATGCCTATTAGATTTAGCTCACCTGTTTCACAGTCTGCGCTGGCACTATGGGAACAGACATCCGCACTGGGGTCGCGTTCACCACCACTGGCTTTGCTAGTATCAAGAAACAACATCACATTAACACACATTATTCACTCAAAGTCCACAGTTCAGTCCTCCAGACTTTCACATGCACATAATGCAAAGGTACTTAATACTGTAACTATGCACTGAGATTAATTGACTGAATTCATGGCACATAACACTTATGTCTAAAGAACACCTTTGTAAACAGGTATTTGGCACAAGAGTATGTGCACACATTTCACAGCAATGGCTTAAAAATCAGCTTGGGTGCAGAAGTCCTCCGGACACTGGATTTCCCTTGGCAAGAGGAGAATACAAAAACCACAGCTTGGTTTGAAATCTTTTATTCCATCACAGCTCCAGAAAGCATGGACAGAAACCAGCAGAAACATCTGGCACTTCTAAAGCATTTTACATGGAAGGATCTTCATGTTGCAGGAGTTTTGGCAATATATTTGTGGGCTGTCCTGGCTTCACACTTTTCATACAAAAGATCTGGGACTTGCCACAAGTCACCCACAAAGCTAGTAAACTAGGGAAAAGCAACCTAAAATGCTCCAAGGATTCAGGCCCAACTACAGAGCAATTTGACAGAGGGGCATTTCCACATACAAACCAGAGCTAATAGTAGAATATGAAATTTATAGGAGTCTACCACAAAACCAAGTATATTGTCAGTCTTGATAGAACTCTATTATGTACTCACTTTAATCCTTACAAAACAAGAAAAACAAGAAAAACTTACTTCAGACAATACAATAGCACCAGCACTTACCCTGTTGAATAGGCTGTGTATTTGTACTGGGATTTTGACTGGCCGATTGGGTTGAACTATTGGCTGTTGTGGCAGTAACCAGTCTGACATAATGGAACTTGCTTCCAGGTACCTGAATCTGCTGAACATTGGGTGCAGTTGCCAAGGGAATAATTGTCTTAAATTGAGATGTACCCACTCCTCCTACAGTAATGGTCTGCACTGCTGATTTCACAGCCTGTTAAGCCAACACAGACAGCACAAAGTTATTTGTACAAAGGCTGAAAGAACATAAGCATGTTTATTCCTCAATTTGTTAGTTAGCAACTCTTTAATCCATTTGTATCCTTGAGAAGCAAGTCAGTAATTCCCATTTTTGCTTTCAAAAGTAAAACAGATACGAAGAGATTAAATGCTTCTCAACAGCTCAGAGCAAACTCAGTTCCATTTTCAATGCTCTATACCAAATACCAGAGTAAACTAATATTGACATGAGTAGGGAGACTCAGTCCACTTCCCCAGATACAATGTCTGCCAAAAACACTTCAGGTGACTACAGAGAACATTGCTCAATTTGTATTCAAAATCACAACAAACCAACCTAGAAATATTCCTACTAATAAAAACACATGGTAAGAACTTGCAGAACTGTTTGTGCTGGACTGCAGCATGATTTATCTCTGTGTGTACAGATACGTCCTGTTAAGACAGTTTGCGATTAATACACAGAAATCACTGTGCAGCCCTTGAGAAGGAAATGGAACAGAGTCCATAAACTGATAGCTGAAGACATGAGAAAGAGGGCACAAGCTGAGAAATGAAAGAAGCAAGAACAATGAAGAGTAGCAAAACAAATTTATTAAGAAAAAAAGCAAGAAGGGGAAAGAAAGGGAGTTCAGCAGACCTGTGCTACCTCATCACAGCTGGAGTAACGGTACATCTGGAATTTGCAAGACTATCAGTTTGTAGTTTGAGAGAAATTGGAAAGATAACAAGCATTTGTTTTACTTATACACATTCATAAGTCTACCGGTTTGATAACGGCCTCTTTTTCCAGCCTTGCTGACAACCTCAAACCTTGGTTTATTCCTCCTTTTTCTCCTTCCATCTAACTTCTTTTGGAGTTCATCTTTTTATTTTCAGTATCTTTTAATATCGATATTAAATGCCAAATCCTTGGAATTAAGTTTTACTATTAAATTTGGTTGATAGTATGATGTGACTTCTTATTAGAACATTTTCCCAGCTCCCCAGCTTTCAGCAGCTACACAAATGAAATCTCAATTTGCACATATTTCACTGGAAATATAAGCCCAGTCTTTTAAAAGAAAGTGTTTTCTTCAAAATAAGCGCTATCTGCAAGCACAGTCACAGCCTAAGTGTTATCACAGGGAGACCAGCATGGGCAAAGTTCTCTCTAGCACACAAATTAGCGGCTGCCATCCAAGGACAACTAGGAAAATTGCAAAATTCAAGTGACATTTCTTCTAAAGGCATGTTCTTGAGCCCAGTGAAGACAGGTGAAACTCTTGTGTTGTGTCAGATAGCTTTGGATCGGAACTCAGTATGTATACCACACAGTCATCTCCATTTTGTCACTTAGGGTGCTTGCATTAGAGCAACTTAACCTCAAAAAGACAATTTTGCCAGTTTTACTCTGAAAAACAAAAAATTCAAATCATGATCAGCATTCCAATTATCACCTGTATCAGTAAGACGAGACTGGCAAAATCTGCCCGAGTCTCTGGTCTTGTGCTGTACATGCAACTGTGTCCCCTCCCTGCTATATCCACTCTGGTTATTTACACTCATACGCATCCCTTCATGTTTACTAAAACAGGAATACAGACATTAAGATAGAAAAAGATTTATCTAAGGTTACAAAAGAGTAAAAAAGTAAGAACTGTAGTTTGTAAGAAATATCAGCTTTGTCTTGTCATTCATTAATGCAAATCAATTTATCAAAGCTATTATAGAAACCCCTGATATTTTTCTAGAAATGAGACACAGAAAATTATTAATTTCTAATTCTGTAGGTCTCAGACCACGGTGTCTTGCTTATGCAGACCTCTACCACAAGACTATGCACTCCACTGTTGCAAACCTCAGAAACACCTGGAAAGCAGCCCTAATCAGTGGCATAGAAACACTGGTAAAAGAGAGAGAGCCACCCAAAGAACTCTTCCTTGTGTCATAGGGAACCTTTCAGATGACTTGGGAGATTCATTATACAGAGACAAGAACTTGCACCAAGTGAGGCTTTCTACACTGAAAAGCTGTTTTCTAACAGCATGCCCTTGTACAGGCTTGCAATGGTTTGCACCCCTCAACTGAAAAAGCGCGTGCTCCTCAGGGCAATGCTTTTGCAATTACAAGAACATCTTGGGATTGACCACTGCCAATTTGCGGTTCAACACTCCAGTTTCCCGCAAGCAATGAGACAGAGACATGCTAGAAGACAAAGGAAAGTCAGTCGGTACCTGGGCGGTGGTGTGGTTGACTATAGCCTTCCCAGGGGAGGAAGGCGCTGACTGCTGCACTGTGAGGATCTGCTGTCCTAACGCTACATTCAGTGGGACGCTCACCGTCTTCTGGGGGGAGTTGGGAGGCTGGGAGGCCACTGAGACCACTGTTAGCTGCTTGGCAAAACAAAGAAGCAGTTTAAATCTCTGCGCAGGATACAAGACCCTGTACATATACATTCCTCTCCTCGTGGAAGTGCAGTTCTCCACCAGTGCAAAGAGTTCTTTCTGTGAACAAGGGTGCTGTATTTAATCACAACTTACACGGGTCCAACCACGCAACAACAGCACATAGACACGTTAGGAACTTCAAGGCATTGCTGGTTTCCAGCACCAAAAGGCCCCTGCAGAAAGCTAGCATTGCTTCTGTTTTTTGGTTTGTTTGTTTGTTTGGTTTTTTAAGGAAACTAGCCCACTGAAGCCTGAGCATTGTCAGGATGGATTTTCTGAATAACAGCTTTATAATCAGTACCATGACTATTTAATCATAAACGGAAATTTTAAAGGAGAGCTGTGGAAAGGAGAAAAAAAAAATCTCAGCTTACACTACTGATTCAGCTGAAGTATAAGAACATCAGTATTTTCAAATCTACTTTCCAGATTCCCGTAGAGATCCAGTCTTCTGACTGCATTTCTGCAGACTGCAGTGTTTGAATACTCTATAGACACACCCCTTCCAAGGTTGGTTTTCTACTTTTTATTCTAAACTTCCTTTATGTTCTAAGAAAACTCCCAATTTTTGAAACCATTTGCTCATTGTTAATTTTTATTCTAAATTTGTATTTTTTTTACTTCTTCCTCATGTTGCTTCCCTCACTAATAATTCTCAAACACAAGTCCTTCACTCCATTTGTATAACATTACATAGCTAAAGCACGGCCAAACTAAGAGAATTATTTACTCTTACGCTAGTTTTTATACATGATGTTTAGTTTGTATGCACTATGCATCTTGCCCCCACCCCTTCCTTTCTCCAGCAATACTCCTCAAGACAATTTTATCAAGTCTAAAATACAAGCATCACCATGACACTCATCTGTAACACAGCTTACAATGGATGAGTTACCTCTTCTATCTATTGCCCACCTGTGCCAATTTCCAGCTCTGTATTTGTCAAGGACCACTGCAAATCTTGTTTACTTCAGACATAATTAGGGAAGACTAAATTATCTATGCAGTAGCAGGCAATGGTTAATAAGTGCTGATCATTGAGGTCTCCTCTTAAACAGTCCGTTGACATTTTATAAAGGCATTAAAAAAACCCAACTGTTTAAGTACTTGGCTAAGAGAGAACAGCCACTCTCAGAATGGATGCTTAGGGAATGGCAAGAAATGGCAGGAATGGGAAGCTAATGCAGTAATGCATATTGTGCTGGTTTTGGCTGGGATAGAGTTAATTTTCTTCACAGTAGCTAGTATGGGGCTATGTTCTGGATTTGTGCTGGAAACAGTGTTGATAACACTGGGATGTTTTCGTTACTGCTGAGCAGTGCTTACACAGAGTCAAGGCCTTTTCTGCTTCTCTCACCACCCCACCAGCGAGCAGGCTGGGGGTGCACAAGAAGTTGGGAGGGGACACAGCTGGGACAGCTGGCCCCAACAGACCAAAGGGATATTCCACACTATATGACATCATGCTCAGCAATAAAAGTTGGGGGAAGAAGAAGAAAGGGGGGGATGTTCGGAGTGATGGCGTTTGTCTTCCCAAGTAACTGTTAGGTGTGATGGAGCCCGGCTTTCCTGGAGATAGCTGAACACCTGCCTGCCCATGGGAAGTAGTGAACTAATTCCTTGTTTTGCTTTGCTTGTGTGTGCGGCTTTTGCTTTCCCTATTAAACTGCCTTTACCTCAACCCACGAGTTTTCTCACTTTTACCCTTCTGATTCTCTCCCCCATCCCACTGGGAGGGAGTGAGCGAGCGGCTGTGTGGGGCTTAGCTGCCAGCTGGGGTTAAACCACGACAGTCCCTTTTGGCACCCAGTGTGGGGCTCAAAGGGTTTGAGATACTGACAGGTTTGATTGGAATGTGCTAGATCAAATTTATAGCTCTTATTGCTGTTTAGCTATTAATTAGCAGGCTTCTGTGCTTGCCATAGAGCTTCCTTGCCTCACTGTATATTAGAGTCTAGTGCTCGTTAGTGGCTGCGTTTTGCTTCTGCTGCTTGCTGTACTGCTTATCATCCTTTTTCTGTGCCTGGGACCATTTTGGTAACAGCAATGGCCATGCGCCTGGTCTGGCAGATGGCCAGGGCATCATTGCTGTTTCTGTGCTGCTGGACAGGCTGGAACTCCAGTGTGAACTCAAGTCAAAGGGACAGTGACCTGTGGATGAGTCCACGCAGGAGGAGGACACTCCAAAGTGTCTGTGGCCATGAATAAGTCCATGCCAGAGCAGAACACCTCAAAGTGTCTGTGGCCATGGTTATGTCTGTGCCACAGCAGGTATACTTCTGAAGGGATTGTGGCCCAAGGGTAAGTCCACACTGGAGAAGGTACACCTCAAAGCATCTGTGGCTGTGGATAAGTCCATGCTGCAGCAGGTACACCTTGAAGAATCAGTGGCTATGCATGAGGTCATGATGGAGCACCTCAAAGCGTGTGGCCATGGATAAGCCCACAACAGAGCAGGTACTCGCCTGGAGGGACTGCAGCCATGGGTAAGGCCATATTGGAGCAGGTTTACTTCTGAAGGGACTGTGGCTGTGGCTAAGGCCACACTGGAGCAGGTATATCTCTGAAGGCATCGTGGCCCATCGATAAGGCCATGCTGGAGCAGGTGCACCTCAAAGTGAGTGTAGCTGTGGATAAGTCTATGACACAGCAAGTATACCTCTGGAGAGACTGTGGCTCACAGATAAGGCTCCACTTGGAGCAGGCACACCCCTAAGGGACTGCAGTCTGTGGATAAGTCCAAGCTGGAGCAGGGGCAAGGGGAGAAATTCACTGCAATGTTAAACCCTATAACCTGGCCCAAAGGGACCAGAGGTGGAGATTGTAACAGATATACCTCTAAATTTTTTGTAACCCATGATTTGAGTTGCATGTTACAGGAATTACTATAGCAGGAACCACCTGAACAAATGGAGGACAAGCCTTACAAGAAGCAGTGCAAGTGCAGCAATGACCTGACCTGAGCTGGCTTTGGTGACCAATAGCTCCACGCAACACACCACCTCTCCTGTCCTGAGTGACCACCATAACAGATGGAGCACAAAGTCATGGACTAAATGAACTCGATAGACATTTTGTGGACATTTTACAGGGGTGGTCCATAGACCAGGGGAATGATATCTGTGTATTATATCAAAGGATGGGTAAGGGGTGGTGGTTAATGAGGATGTATTGGCTAGTGTGGGACCTGAGCACAATGTAAATGGTATGGAATAAGGGGTGGAGAACGTGCTGGTTTTGGCTGGGATAGAGTTAATTTTCTTCACAGTAGCTAGTATGGGGCTATGTTCTGGATTCGTGCTGGAAACAGTGTTGATAATACAGGGATAGTTATTGCTGAGCAGTGCTTACACAGAGTCAAGGCCTTTTCTGCCTCTCACACCACTCCACCAGCGAGTAGGCTGAGGGTGCACAAGAAGTTGGGAGGGGACGCAGCCAGGACAGCTGGCCCCAACTGACCAAAGGGATATTCCACACTGTATAACGTCATGCTCAGCATAAAAAAGCTGGGGAAAAAAGGAAGGGGGGGGACACTTGGAGTGATGGCGTTTGTCTTCCCAAGTAACTGTTAGGTGTGATGGAGCCCGGCTTTCCTGGAGATGGCTGAACACCTGCCTGCCCATGGGAAGTAGTGAATGAATTCCTTGTTTTGCTTTGCTTGTGTGAGTTTTCTCACTTTTAGCCTTCTGATTCTTCTCCCCCACCACACCGGGGGTGTGTGGGGGTGTGTGTGTGTGTGTGAGAGCAAGCAGCTGGGTGGTGCTTAGTTGCCAGCTGGGGTTAAACCACAACACATTTACTTAAAACCACAGTAAGGGAGCCAATTGCAGAAAATCTAGCTTAGGTCATTACTGCAGAGCATCATGATGTGCAGTGGAGACTCTGGAGCAGTGGGATCATAAATAGCTTGTAGTAAAGACACAGAGCGCTCCATTCAGACCACTGTGCAGGACAGATAGAAGGCTGCAGCCAGAATCAGGTCCTTACCTTATTAGGGGATTTGAGCGGTGAGATAGCTATTTTATTCGGTGTCTGTTGTGTTGTTGTACTCAAAGATGATCCAATGACTCCGCTCTCAGAGATCGTTATTGTCTTTGGTGGTGTTCCTGGAGCAGACTGTGAAAGAACTCTACCTATAAACAATGAAGATAGCATCAGCTCAAGTTATCCCTGTTTACATTAACTTTTAAAGCAAAGTTTTCTCTGCATATCATGCAATCGATCCCTACTTCTGAGAGTGTATTACCTGGTAGGAAGGACATTGGCATTATTTTAAGTTAGATTTAGCAACAAAGAAGAAAATAATTGGCATTATTGCAAATAAAAAGACAGTTCACTTGGGCTTAACAAGCTGAAATGTACATTGAGCTTTCCGTGACATTCAGACGAAAATTCTTTAAAGCCAAGACAGCATCCTCAAGCACGCAGCCCTCCAATACACCTGCGCTGCGCACAAACACCCAGCCAGCTGGCAGTTTCCTAGGAATTCCCTGCGCTGCTGCCAAAGTACAGAGAAACTGAGCATCTGTGGGGGGCTACTTCCTTTTAAAACCTCAGCCATCAGAAACAAGCTGTGTTACAAGCTTGTTTGTGTGACCAAGAAAAAGGTGTTTGGTCTGTCTACACTCAGCTTAAGGTTTGGTGTGTGTCCCCCCCACCCCCCGCATTGGTGGTTGTCTTCTTCACTGCCTAACAGAATATATGACTCACCTGTGAAAGTATGGGTAGTGGTGTAACTCTACAAACTATCTGCTTTTACAATGGCAAAAAAGGTTAAACATTAAAACCAGCAGCTCCAAATAATGAAATCAGTCTTAGGAATATTGCAGAACTCCCAGAGTGGAAAACATATTTTATTTCTTTTTTTTCATACTTTTAAGTTTCTTTCCAAAGAGTGCTTGACCACTGAGCTTTCCTCTGCTGCACTTTGGCTCAGACTCATTTCTGTCATAGCTTCTCTGTCACCCATTCTCTCGTACTACATTTATCAAAATAAGAAACACAACAAACACACCAGCATAACTTTTTCATCCAAAACCAACCCGTGGCACGACAATTAAGTCAACTGGAACTAACAAGAAAAAGCATCATCCTTGTGGAAAGCTGCTTTCCTCTGAGGTCTACGTGCTCTAAAATAACCTTCACTTTTGTGCTGCCTAAGTAACAGCACTGATAGTTGCCAGCAGCTGCTAAAGCCACATGCAATCTGAAAAACATCAGAGTCTGTGGGACTTTTACTATCTGCAGTATTCAATGCTTTGAGTTTGTTTTTTCCTGGCGACAGCTTTCCCTTTCTCACTACATCCCCTCTGCGCCCCTTGGCATCAGCTTCCTAAACAGAATCTGGCTGCTTATTTAGACAAGTCTTTCAAATTTACAGCTTCTACCCCAGTTTGCAGAAATTCCCAGGCAATTAAAAATATTTATCAGAGTCATAAAAACACACATACAAAATCAAAACATAACACACAAATGTTACACCTTCCCCAAAATGATGCCAGCCTCTCAAAGCTGGCAAGTTATGCTGGCTGTTTGGGATGGTGAGAGGAAAGGTAGATGTTTAAAAAGATTTTCCTCTCAATTAGAGAAGCATCTTCACCTCCCAGTGATGCTTCTCTCACAGGTACTCTTGATTTGCTTGTCAATATTATGTAGGTATGTTTTGATTTGGACATTTCCCTTCATTCTGCAGGCAGCAAACTTAAAAACATGCTCGTTAGTATTATTTTTGTTGTGGTTCCTTACTGTTTACCAGTTTTCATGTATTGCCAGATGAAGATACAAGGCAGCTCCAAGTGGCTCATTTTGGGTTTTTTTATGTTTTGGGGTTGGTTTTTTTTGTTTTTTTAAACACACAAACAGCTTAATTCTAATATTTATACACATAGTGAAGCAATCTTCTTATTCACAGGTCTGTACATTCGGTAGGGAATTGTTTGAGAAAGGGGAAAAACTGGGGAGTGAGATGGGGAATCCCTCTTTCACCTGAAACATGAGTCAGGCTTCAGGGTGCAGACAGCCTGACAACTCAAGGAAAAGATTGTGTTTCAGTTATGTGCCATTCATTTGTATCTATCAAAGTTTTGAATACAGGAGACAGTTGCATTCTTTTTAAAACCAGCTCAAGTCCCAGTTCTATAAAGGCTTAACAAATTTGTTTAAATATTTGGAAAAGATTTTAGGCCTACTTGGGTTGGTCAATCTGGAAGCAGTTGAAGACATCCTTCAAAGCTCTGAAGACGACTCTGGCTTCCTACATTTGTCCTTTTGAGATAATTTACATGTCTCAGATATTACTTGCATACATGCAATGATGCATTTAGCAAGGGACACATCAGTCCCACTGTCATAATAAACAAATGATTACAGTGTGGGTTTTTTCTTTAATTTTTTTTAAAGGACACAGATTTGTTTTCCAAAGAGACAAACCATTTCTTATTTGCCTTAATTACTTTCTTACTCTTCTGTGATGCTTATTTTTGAAGTAGGCGAGCAACTTAACAGAAACAACACAGCTTTATTCACTTTTTTCCCACTCAAACATTTTTCCTCTTATTTGCATGTATTACATTTAAGTCCAACTATAGGCAGATTCAAGTAATACAATAGCATATGTCTCCCCCCCCACCATGTATTTATATAATGTATCTACAAATACTTTGTTTATCGAGTAACCTTCTCTCTGGCTGTGAGGTATTTTTTTCTCCGCCCCAAAATCCAGAAAGTAAAAGCATCTTACAGCAAAAGCAAAATGATCAAACTCTACAATCACAAAGATAATTCTAAACAAGCAAAGTGTAAAGGTACCAACAACTGCATTTACCTGCTTCTACCCACAAAATTCTGATTTTTTTTTTTTTCAATTGCTTGAGGTACTTCAACAGAAACTACAGTAAAATCATGGAGACAGAAAAATTTCTACAACCATCTCTTTGAACAGCCTTTAAAAAATGGTAAAGCAAAATAAGTCAAAGTAGTACAACCTGCAATGACTGGTGACACTTGAGTGGTCTGCCCTGTAACAGCTTTGCTATTGATTGGTTTTGCAAAGATCAGCTTGGTGATCACTGGGCCAGAAGTTGGGGTTCGGGTCTTCTTGGCAATCTGAAAGATAGAGGAAAGAAAGATCTAAAGTAACTTGAGCATTTTGGATCTAAATTACTGTATTGTTAAGTACATTAGCAAATAAAAAGGGCAATACTCGCACACGTAATTAGAAGAATAATTGCTTGTCTCGCATTTCACCTCCATTTCTCACTATGGAGAGAACTAGGATATCATCCATGCTACTTTAGAAAACCAGCCATCAAAGCAGGATAGCCAAATCCCTTACAGCTTTTTCACAAGATATCTCTCTATGCAAACATACCTCATCTTCAAGATGCTGAAATTATTTCTTACATGCCATTGGTCTATATAAAAATGTTAAAATTAAATGCACAACTCTCAATATTTGAGGCTTTAAAAAAAACCCAACAGCTTCTTTTTCAGCCAACCAGGACAAAACTTGTTCAAGTGATCTGAATATGACAGCTACTGTTCTGAAACATCTCTTGTTCTATTCTGACCTAGCAGCACACTTTTATCCTGCAAATGGGGAAACAGCCTTCTGCAACAGTTCTCAAAAAGTACATGGATCATCAGTCCCTGAAAGTTTTGTGTACTCACTAGCCAAGAACAAATCAGCTGGCTACATCCAGGTACACCGGGGTCTTTTTTTCCTTCTGTGATCCAGTCTCCTGAAACACAACCGGACCAGGAACATGTACGTGCAATTCGATGAGACATCACTTCAACCTGAAATCTTTATAAGCAGGGTTTTATAGTCTTAACAGTGTTAAACAAGACTTTTTTCCCCTTTCCCACACTGACAGAAGTTAACTACCAGATGCATTTATCCTAATAGTTTCTATACACTGGCATCCAGCTGGTGAATAGTTCAATTAAGAGGATGACTTCTTTCAAAGACTATTTTAACCTGTTGAGTGCAGAAGCTGCCTGCAGTTGTGGACTATCACTAGGATCTTCCCTGAGTCCAAGTGAGCACACTGGAAGGCATTACTGAAGCCCTTACACTTACCCACCCCACAGGTCAGGCCTATACTGCCTCTCTTCCACCACACATGCCCAGGCACATCCCATGGGCACCAGCCACCAACTCCAGCAATATCAGAGAGGCATGACATTGGCATCCATGTGGGGAGCCACCTCCCAAAGGCACAAAACCACCTTTGTTACTCAAGCAGCTAACTTGATCAATCTCACTGACGCGCAAAGATACAGAGATGACAGCTACTTTTAACAGCCTGAGAAAGTTGTGAGTGCTTAAATGAAGCAATTGAGTAGGCTGGATGTTATGGTTTCCTACACAAAACCCTATTTATAGAATTTGCTGACTGAAAACACCTCCTTTACAGTAGAGTAACGCCAAAACATTCAAAGTACTCAGTAGCACATAACGAATTCCCCAGCTGCCCCGCAAAAAGCACGCATGAGGCTGTTTCAGCTCCCAGCAGCACACTCGCAGCATGGCCAGGAAAGCCGGGCCCGCCCCCCCCGCTATAGCACTGGAGCCCTCCAGCCTCCCGTGGAAAGCAAACGTCACCTCTGCGTGCCTGAGCTGTGTCCAGCCAACGGAAGCCAGCAATGAGCAGCTCTGACACCGGGCAGTGCCAGAAAACAGACATCATTTAAAGGAAGCCATGTGATGCTTCACAGTTAACAGTACAAGTGTTCCTCAGAGGAAACTTCCACCTCAGACCATTGGCAGGTGAAGATTATTTGCCCAAATGTGCTGCACCCAGGCCACATTAGCTGCTTTATAGGTGGCATACAATAGTCAAGGCTTAAAATGAAACAGAAGAAAAAAAACCTGCTCTTTTTGGAGATATATTAACTAAAACCTTGAAACATAAGTTGTTTGAAGAAGGAAGCTTCGTTCACAGCCCAGTTTACAAATTTAACTCAAAGCCATTTTAATATTTCAAGGATTCAGTTCTCTTGGCACGTACACAGCTGATAGACAAGCAGGCATTTTATCCTTTTTTTTGTAAATTTGCACACATTTTAATTTCTGATAAATTCCCCACATTTCATCTGCTTGATTTGAGATTTCCATTCTGCTGAAATTAATCTTATCCTGCCATAAGGTATTATTGTAACTCAACTACTATTACTTTTACTCTCTGAAGCGAGGGCAAAGTCTGGCTCAGAACGTGATCAACATCCAGCAGGTACAGCCAGCTCTTGACAACAGCAGTCGTTTCCCAGTAACAGTCAATAAATGTGCTTAAGTGACTTACATGAATACATGTAAAATACTAGCTACCCGTTAACGTGAAGTATTTCAGAAAAAACGTAAAAATCCCAAAATGATAGCTGGTCAACACAAGTAGCCCTGCTTCCCTCAGACTCAACAATATCCTCCTCAGATAAATTCCCTTCTGCTTTTTGGGTTGTCCTGGTTTCGGCAGGGATAGAGTTAATTTCCTTCCTAGTAGCTGGTACAGTGCTGTGTTTTGGATTTAGGATGAGAACAATGTTGATAACACCAATGTTTTAGTTGTTGCTAAGTAGTGCTTACACTAGTCAAGGACTTTTCAGCTTCTCATGCTCTACCGACTGAGAAGGCTGCAGGTGTACAAGAAGCTGGGAGGGGGCACAGCCAAACTGGCCAAAGGAACATTCCATGCCATGTGACGTCATGCTCAGTACATAAACTGGGGAAAGCTGGCCGGGGGGGCCGCTGCTCGGGGACTGGCTGGGCCTCGGGTGGTGGGGGGTGTGCAATTGCATCGTGCATCACTGGGACGTTTGGAGTGATGGCGTTTGTCTTCCCAAGTAACCGTTACACATGATGGAGCCCTGCTTTCCTGGAGATGGCTGAACACCTGCCTGCCCATGGGAAGTAGTGAATGAATTCCTTGTTTTGCTTTGCTTGCGTGCACGGCTTTTGCTTTACCTATTAAACTGTTTTTATCTCAACCCACGAGTTTTCTCACTTTTACCCTTCCGATTCTCTGCCCCATCCCACTGGGAGTGGGGAGTGGATGAGCGGCTGCGTGGGGCTTAGTTGCCTGCTAAGGTTAAACCACGACATGGGTGAACTGTATGTCTACGAAGAAGGAGGTCTAACAAACAAGTGAATCCCCTCAGGGCTTAGGAAACATGGCAAAGGTGAAATGTGGTTGGTTACAGGTGAGGAACAGCCCTTGGCCCCCAAGTGCAGGCAGTGCACTCCTGCCCTTACTTACTGCCAAGCAAGCCTTTCTGAGGTTTTTGCCACTGGAGCTGATAACCCCAGCCACCTGTAAGAGCCTTCTAGGCATCAGTGGGAAACTTGCTACCCATTCAGTAGAGACTGAAGAAGCCAGAAGAAATAATCAAGATGACAGACTGCCCCTTTCATGCTTCAGAAAAAGCAAGTTCTCTGGAGTCCTCTGCTATTGCCTGTACTAATCACAAGAAGGTTAACATTTTTCCTCTGCCTATGTAAGCTAAGCATGCTCTCTGCAAGTTACTTTGAATTAGACTGCAAAAATATTTCCTGGGGCAACAAGCTCTTCCATAAGAAAATTATTATTATTTAGAGGCACACACCAACCTCCTTCTCCCTACAGAAATGAAGGGATTTATCTGCAAGCATCTTTATTTAAAGGGTCAATTTGTGTCTTCCTAAGCACTCTCCACTAAACAAGATGAGCTAGCAAGTTTCTACAGCCGGACTTTGTTTTCAGCTGTCAAACCATGTTCTATTCATACAGAAAAAGGCACATGCATACCTCACATACTGCTGGATTGAATATCTACATAGTCAGCTACCACAAAGGAGCTAACATACTATAAATCCATTCCCTAGATGACCTCATGGGAGCTTGTCCATGTAGCCACGCCCTATGTAATTTATATTTGGCATAATATGAAAAAATCAGGGACTCTAGAAATAGAAGAGGAAAACTGTGTACTTCAGAGATGATGAAGAAACTGACCTAGGAATGGGAGTTTGCTCTGAGGTCAGGGAGTGCATGAGGTCACTTTTTCATGATGAGATGAAGCCACAATGATGGCTTAGCAGTTGTCTTGCCACAGTAGCAACGATGCTATGGACATGTAGATTTAACTGCTGAAACGCAGAGCCAGTTACCATATCAAGACAAGTTTAAGTTAGACTAGCTTAGTGACAGCTATGGCGATGGGTCTGGACATCTGGTTGAGAGTCATCTGCAAAGCCAAATTCCTGCTTATTGCACTTGGACTACAGTAGTACACCAGCAGGCACATCATTGTTTTTAAGCCTGTACACAGGCAGGAGCCACAGCCTGAAAGCAGATGCACTTGCCCAGCAGTTTTGTCCACACATCCAGGGCAGCAGTTTCAACTAAATCAGGACAAGCTGCCAAGGGACAGTAATAAACCTCTGGATATAGACAAAGCCCAAGATCCTGCCACATTTTACACCTCATAGCCTCATACCTCTAAAATTGTAATCAGTGAGGGAGCCAGATTCCAAGGAACATTTTCCTCAACTCTATCAATTATGCCTTTTCTCAAGTGCTGAGATTTCAAATGTCACAATTAGATTACAGCACGGTTAATTGAGTTTCTCTAACGACCTGCAAAACCCCTACAACAGTGAGGATGTAAGGAGAACTGAAGAGAGCTCTTTGTCATCTAATCTTTTATCAATTCACTTTTCAGCACCAAGTGAACTGCTGTGCTGCCTTGCATCTGAAATACCTGATTCACAAAGCGACAAGAGATAAGTTACACAAGACCCTTGGGAGACAGGGAGGCATTCACAGCTTCCTTTTCCACTCACTGAAAGGTTAAGAGGCTTGTTCAGGATGATGGGATAAATGCATGACTTCATTCATTCATAAGCCAGGGACTCAAGGCATGGGTTACCTCCCCTGTCATTCATGATAGGGTAGACCATGAATCTCTCGCCTAGCCTCATATATTCCTCTGATGCTTTAGTAATTTTGTACAGGGAAAAGCACTGTCTAGGAAGTGTTAATGTAATCATCTTCCCTGCAGTATCAGGTACTTACAACCAACTGAACATTGCCTTCTTGCTTTTCATTTCTACTTCCTCCTCTCCTTATAGGAAAAAAGGAATGCCAGGTGTTAGTTCAATCTGTTTTGCAAATGGAAGCAAAGGTTTAATAAAGAGAGACCACAACAAAACAAATTTTCTCCAACAACAATTAACTAGATTTACAAATGGATGTAAGTCCATTTGTAACAGCTTCTATTAAAGAACCTGTAGAATTCCTAATGACAAACTGCAGAGGTGAATCGCCAAGTCACTGTATTTCAGACACTGATGGCACAGGTCATCTCATGCAAGCAAAAGCACATCACAGCTAAGTCATTCTCCTCAGTTTCCTGTATCTGTCACTTGGCAGTGAGTAACTGAAGCCAAGTAACAGGAACTGGTCCACTCTTAAACGCTCCTATGCTGAGTCAAGAGCAGGGGCTTTTTTTGAAAGCTATAATGACAAGCATATCATAAATGATCAAGGTACAAAAATAAAAGTCACTTAAGAAAATTGATGTTACAAACAGCCATTATTAAACATGTTTTCCACAGGTATGATGTAGCAACAGAAAAAGAAGAAAGCAGAAATCAGTGCAGGAATCATCTGCAGCTTTAAAACAAGCCATCCTGAGAGTTGCTTACATTTGCTTGCCATGAAATACTAGTTGGGGAACTTACCATTCGGCTAATAACATGCTTAAAAGTTTATCATTTTTCATGTGCAGCAAATTAGTTTTTATTAGCATACTTAGAGTTTAATTTCTCATTTCATTTCGACTGTAAAATAAATATTTTTTCCATCATAACCTGCATCGAGTTCTACTTTTCCTTCACTTTCATGAGGTCTTATTTCTGCCTCACTGCCAACTAGAACAAAGTCACTCACATTTAGTTCTGCCATATACCAGGATGAAAATCAGACCCTCTGGGTCATAACCCAAGTCTTTTCAACACATTTTCAGATCCTAGCAGACTCTCTGTGGTTTCAAATGTCTCAAGATCCATGCCACAGATCGGGAACAAGACCTTCAAGTGTCCAGCTTACGACAGTGTCTAGTCTATCTGTATCTATTAATAAGCTTAAATAGATTTGAGGCAGACAAGATATACCTTTCTGTTCTTTTTCAAATGCTGGAAGGTTTCTTCAGAGAGTTTGTTTAAACAAACTAAACATAATAGGAGAAGCTACTCTTTCATAAAGGAGTAAAGCAGCGTACACTTTGAATAAAGAACAACAGGCATATAGAGTTCAATTAAGTCTTCCTGAAAGCACGTAGAATTTATTTTTATAAAATGAAAATAATGGGGAAATTCTCTTCAATTTGCTGAATTTTAATAGCTCACTTTCTCTGAGGCAAATCCTAAGTTTCTAGACAGTAGCTAGAGGTAAAGGGCATAAAATGGTAAATGCATCCACAGATGAAAGCATGGGCTAAGAGCAGCATTGTATTTTTTAATACAAGGAATAAATGCAGAGACTGAAAGCAACCATGTGTCAATCAGTGAAGGAAATGGACAACAGTTGCAGCAACAAAATTGTTTTTAAGATGTTTCATCAGCATAACTCACTTTACCTGCACTGTTTTTAATTGCTGGGTCTGCAAAACAGAAGGCTGGGCCGCAGTGTTTATCAGCTGACTTCCTTGCGTCAAAGCTGAGACACCAACAACAGGTTTCACTTCCGACCGACCTCCAATAACAACTTTGATCTGCTGGCCTTGTACCTTGGATTCTCCACCTTGGGCTTGGGACGTGGCCTTCTGCGCCTGCGGGAGTTGGCTGTGGGGTAATGCTAAAACAATAGGTTGGCCAGACTTGCCCAAAGTTGTTACAATTAGCTTTTGCCCATCCGGTTTAATACTCTGATTGCCTATTTTAATATCAGCAGTCTTGTTCAGAATAATTTGATTGGCTGATATAGTGACGGGGGTCTGAGCACCAAGTTTATGGAGGCCACTGGGAAAGGTAGGCTTTACTACTGCATTCACATCAGTTTTGGGAGTTGTGGTGTTCGCTGTCACATCGCCTGAGTGATTGCTGGGTGCAGTAACCAATTCTGTGGTGACTGCGGCTGTAGTCGTAGCTGAGGAGTCACTGGTGGAGCTTATGTTCACTATTTCTTCCAGTTCTGTTTCCATGGGAATAGAATCTCCCATTGGCGACGACACAATAACTGCCTCGATGCTGTCATCTTCCACCAGAGTTATACCAGTGTCCATTATTTCCTCAGGGAGCAAGCTGTTGACTTCTGCTGAAACCACCTCCATTTTAGCAGTTGTGGTAGTGATGACCGGAACAGGTACTGCAATAAGATTTTAAAAAGTTATTGGCTTCCAGAAAACATATATTTTCAAAGCTTTATAAATACTGCTACTAAAGAAGAAAATATAGTAGCAGAAATTTTTTCAGACTGAAGGTATTGTGCATGCACAGGAGGGATATCATGAAAAAAATTGTTATTGAAACATAACACATTAAGCTGAATTTACTCTCAGTAAGAATTTATATCAAACCTCTTCAACATCATCCACTGAAGTCAAATCAAGGCACTCTTGACACAGTACACAAAGAAGTAGTGTTTCCCCCCCAAGATACAGGCACCTTGTTCACAGACATTTAAGCTTGCTGAAATATAAAGCAAGAGTTAAACAGCTTTAAAAATCCAACAGATGATAATGATAATGGCTTTTCTCATACATGTCAACATTGATTAGCAGGTTATCTTGCCTCAAGAGACTTGTTATCCATACCAGATGTAACAGGGGTTCATGTTTGCCAAATCTTCATTTTGGAAATCTCAGAAAAACAAACAGTTGTCTAGTGACGGGCTTTAACAACGCCACAAACTCAATCAACAGCACACCTACACCAGGACCAAGCCAAAGCCTGCCCTTCCAAGATGAACAGATAATTCCTCTATGCTGGCCATGAAAAGAACAGCTCAATATTTTTTTCCTCAATACTCACAAGAAAATATAAAGCCCAAATTCACGACTAATTTGAAACATGTTCTAAACACAAAACAAAGAATACCCCATCTGAAAGAAAACAGATTTTTTTTAAGCTGTCTAGTAAGAGTGACCAATTCATATAAAAAAACCTACTACAGTGAGATTCAAAGCCAGAGTCACTTCCCACTTGAGAAACCTTAAAGACATTGCTGGAAATGGTCACATCTACCATTCCCACTAAAACCATATTGCTGTCAGAGGCTGAAAACAGATCAGCTTAATAAGGAGTTTTCCCCACTTGCTGACCCCATCAGCATGCTTGGGCACTGGACGGGTGAGCACACTGCGTGGGTATGTGTACACACTCTTGAGTACTCATTATAAGCTCAAGAGGACAGGATCCTTGCAAATTCAGTTTCCTACTTGCTAGGAAAAGCAGAGTTGAGTTATTCGTTCTAAGCAATATTCATAATTAAGGAACTGTGCCAGTAAAAACACTGACCAAATGCCGAGGTGACACTGATTCCTCTGGAGTCATTGTGGTTCCGTTTTGCACAGCAGCTAACTACAGAACAGCTGCATTTCACCCACAAGGTAGAAGGATGGGGAAAAACCCTGCTATAATCTACCTAGTTTCCATGCCGAGCTCAGGATGCTGGGCTGGAGCAGTTCATGGCCTTCCTGATCATGAAGGGTGCCATCCTGATTCCCCTCACCTCCAGAGTACAAGCCATATCAAACTGCCATGATACTCAAGAAGCCCGAGCTGTAAAAGAACTTGTTCAGATGACTGACGATCAAACTCACACACAGCTCACTTATTGGCAGGCATTTAAAGATACAAAAGTTATCTGATGTCACTGCCAGAAATACCTCCTTTGGAAAGCATTTTTTCCAAAGTAACGCCAGTACAGCTTGCAGTGATGCCAGCCCTGATAACTAGTGCTAGACAAAACAGCTTACTCCTAAGGACACAGTAGCAATATTATTGCATTGCTGTCTTAAAGTCAAATTGGTTAACTGCATATGAGATTACACAAAATAGGAATAGTAAAAGCAGACTGTTTCAGCATATGTTAAGGCCACTAGCTTTCCTCCTGAGCTGTGTTGCTTTATTATCTCCTCATCAACCTGCATGGGCTTATGTCTTAGATCTTACAACTTGGAACAAAATAACCCCCATCATCCTGTTCTATACTGACAAAAACAAGGGGCTTGGATCCAGAAGTTAGCCTCCTAGGGTCAACCGCAATCCAAATAATGATTTCCACCATGTTTGAAAAGGAGGGAATCATCTAAATTAAGACAGTGGGAAAAAATCAGCAGATTCAGTAATGACAAATAATTTTAAATTACTTGCTTTTTGTTTGCATTTGTACATGTTATTCCCTAAAAGAAAGGTCATTCTTAGTATCTTTTAAGAGTATGACCATAAAGTATTTACATATATTTAAGAAGTTATACAGTTCAATAGTTATTTATATTCTTCGTTCTTACCATTTGGTTATGTTACAAAGCAGTAAACGGATATTAAATACCTAGTTGAAAGGATATTTACATTAAAATTCACAGAGTCCGGGTTTTAAACAGCATTCTGACTTCAAACAAACCACCTGCAAGTCAGAATGCAGAGGAAAAGAAATACATTACATCAAGTCTGAAATCAGAAACTGACAAGTTAAAAGAAAAGAAACATTACACATGGTTACTGGATTAACAGCTTATGGCTATCACATTGGAAGATTTTACAGTTATTAGGTCTCATCATTTTACAGTTGGCTACCATTAACATTCAGGCTAGTGTCAACAACAGCAAGAAAAGAACCACAACACAACCCACTTGTTCTATTTCTTCATTGCTTATTGGATATGACTGAAACAGATACATGAAATGCAACAATGAAAACCTCATCCTAGCTATACGAGAGGCTGCTGTTGTCAAAGGCAGCTTCAACATCCCAGCAGATTTTACTTCTAGGTATTTAGCCAGGATTTCTCAGCAGTTCAGCTGTTTATTTTTTTCTAATGCTTTTATACCAAACACACACTGTTTCCATTTTTCCAGCTCCTCTACTAAAGTGATTTCTAACAGTAAAAGCATACCAACCTCTTTTAAGATTCTAACAGCTTTGAGATCTTCAAGGCAGGGGAGAGAATTATTTTAACTATTTAAAAAGACATAGAAGTTTCCTTTGCTTCAGCAATTATGCTTTGAGTCATTTCACAATTGAAGAGCTGTACCTACAGCCCCGCAAAAAGATGCATCAGTAAGTTTTTACACTTATTTAGCTCAAAACCTGAAGAAAAAACAATCTAAAGCAAGGAAGTGGATAAGCACACTATCAGACCAGGGAACTCCACAAAAATTCTAGGATCAGATTACTAAATAGGTAATTTTAGCCTACAAAATAATGGCCATACAACTAAATTAAAAGCTCAAGATGAAATTCACATAATGAAGATTTGTTTAGAAAAAGACTGTCCCAGCACAGCTCAGAACACCCAACCAGCCAAACACATTAAAAAATTAGGGACTAAAGCATATCAACAGCAAAGTCTTGGAGCAACAACTTTGAAAAATGCTGAGTAATGTTAGGAGGAGGTCAGGCACAAAAGCTCAGCTTGAATGAACCACCTCTGATCGTCTTACTCATAGCACAGATCTCTATACTTGATATTCACAAAGAATTATATATATATATAAAGTCATAAAGGGTAAGGGGATTTAAAAGGAAGAGGCTAAAGAATGCCACGTACCTATGAAATTCCATCTATTTTTTCCTTTTCTGTCACTAGTATGTCAGCGCAGAATCTTTAAGAAACTAACACTGTTAAAGTGTTGAGATTGATTATATCAACACCTTTGTTGATAAAACATGCAAAGCAGCCACACTAAACAGAAAAATCAAAAGAATCAATAAAGCACACTGATCTGCAAACAACTAAACAAAATGCAACAATGCCTGTATTTTACAGTAACTAACTGCATCTTATTACATCTCCAGAAATGCCCCCATTTCACTAAAATAAGAATAGCTAACCTTCCACTCTACAACCATGAGCAGTTCGAGTGCAGCACTTACATGAGAATATGTTACAAAATCATCAGCAAGGCTATGCACTGCAAGGAAAACTGTCCAGAAGTTCAGATTACTCAGAAATAAGGCTGCTGAGGCCAACTTTACAGGATGTTCTGGGATGGTGCTGCATGTCAGCAAGGTCATCACAATGAAGCAGTGGACCAAGGGACTTGTCACCTTGTGGCCACACTTGTGGCCCTATTAGCAGTCCCTTTCCCGTTCTCTTCTCAGTACACAGCACAGGCCTGGTGGCGCTTAGCCGTGAGAAGGCTCTGGTATAACTTGACAGGTTTAAGAACATTGGCCAGGCCTGCCTTAAGTCATTGGTAATGTTCATTTTAAACTAAATTCTGAAGTGTCACTTTCACCAGAAAATAGGGAAATCAAATCAGTAACAAGTTTTGTATGAGCACCTATCTCGAAGTCCAGAAAACCACACCCCAAAATCAAAAGCTTCATAAATGCATTAAGTCCAACATAGCCCGTAAAATAGCAGGGATTCTCTTGGGATCAATAAAACTGTTGCTGCATGCTACGCAAATGCTAACTGAAACCAAGTATCTTTGCCAAATACAGCAGCTAGTAGTTCTTTAAAGCTGGGACAGATGCACACACTTAAGCATAGCATTATTAAGAGCCAGCAAGGGAAAATACTTTCATCTTCCTGAGCTAGGAACTGCAAAAACCCTTAAAAAGAAGTACAAAGAGGAACGATGAAACACCACAAAAAATCCCTACCCTCAAGAGGTCATCACTGGGGTGATTGTCCAGGAGACAAATCACATGGACACGTCTAGCATTGTGAAACTAGTTACTACATCACTAACCACGAGAAGATGGAAATATGACCATGTATTCATTATTACAATTTTCTTCCTGAGGGATGTAATGCAGGATACAGTTTTGCAGCTCCTGAAAAACAGAAAATCAGAATCCTTACATTAAGGGACTTATGAGTGCCTCCACATACCCTTGGTGCCACAAGAGGCTGTTGTCTTTTCCGAAGATCAATGAAGTTAAGAAGTTTTAGCTTTTAAGAGAATCAAGGTGTATGCCTAATAATTTGCGAAGTGGAAGGGAGAACACCAATAGTTACAGTATCTCTCAAGGGATTTACTAGGCTGGGTGGTTGGGAGGAAATGGGGCTGGAAACTAGGGTCAGATGAATGGCAGAAAAGTAACAGTGGACAACTTAACAAGTAATTGTTCACTGCAAGTACAATGAACTCTAAACACAAATTGGGGGGGGGATGGGGACAAAAGAATACAGTATCACCAGTTAGCCAATACAAAAGGGATAACATTTGACATTTCCTTTGCAGAGCCAAAAACGTGACAATACCATCACTTTTCTTTCAAATAAAGGTGGAGCAGGGGACTGTCAGCAGGCTATGGCTCAGATTTGAGGATTTTAAAACTCAAAAATCCCACAATATTCATATGAAGTTATATTCGTAAAATCAGCATATTTCTCTTAACTAGCAAAGGTTTTAAACATCATTTATTTCATTCCTACATCTATTCATTAGAACAAAGGCAAGAGCAGGAGGAAGTAGGGGGAAATACAGAACGGATCTTCGATGATTTAGCTGAGAAGCATGAGATGCTGTCAGCCGTATGCAATCAAAGTTTAGGTGCTTAAATGCTTTTCAAATTTTTCAGCTTCTGCTTACCTGCCCTCTCCAATAGTGGCAATATGTAAACTCCAGAAAGCTGCTGAGCTGAAAAAGATCCAATTTTTTTGGTCTTGATCCTTAGAGATTAAGCAGTTTAAAATTACCAGGCCTTGAGTAGTTGGATCTCTCTTTTGTGGCAGCTTCCAAGTACAATCCAGTAGGAACATTGCAGTAGCAATTCCTTCACCCGCTCCCATTCCCTTTCCTAATCTTCCAGCTCTTGGGATGGAGGGAAAAAAAGCATCTTGCAATTATACAACCATGGAACAGTTACTAAGCTCTCCATGCTGCTATCATTGACATATAACACTACAAAATATTGACAAGGACAGTTAAAACACAATGAACCAGAAAAACCACAGAGGAATAAACAGATGTTCTTTGTAGACATGCTGTAAAAAAAAAATCTTTTACTTAAGTTTTCAAAAATTCATGTCCTATTGTCTTCAAAACAGAAATGTTTTACCAATATATTGATATGAAATACACTGCCTTCACCACAAGAGTCTTTAGTGGATCATACCCAAAGCTTTAGAAGCGATACGTGCAACATGACTGCATCTTCTTCCTTCACCACAACTGCTGTTACAAATATACTTTAAGACTCAGCTATCCTGTGACCTGTTGCTGTTTTCTTTACATCAAAATTAATTCTCACATACAAGGAGTCACAGCATGCTACCACAGAAATTAGATTACACACACCAAGTACAAAAGCAATTTTTACAATCAAACTAACAAAGACCTTGGATATACTACATAACCAAAAATCCCCATGACTCACATAGAATCTTGCAGGCAAAACAGAAGTTAGAGAGAAAAAGGAAAAAAGCCACAACTAAGTTTTTGATGAAGGCAGCATGTCATACAAATTGTAAATGGTTGAATTACATTATATGTACATGTGAGTGCATTGCTTGCTAAAAACCCAGCATTTTAAAACAGTCAGATACCTAACTCCGGATTGGACAACCCCCTTTTCACCACAAGAATAATATATTACATTGCCCAAATGTACCATCAATTACAAAACAAGATTAGTAAGGAAGAACATTCTAGCCATTGTAAGGTTCTAAGTAGTATTACTGAAAAAAAACCCAACAAAACTCCAAGCACTTGCCCAGAATCATTAGTATCTAGAAAACTAAATCACTTAAAGGTCAAATTGCTCTCCCATGCATGGCTAACAGCTGTTACCTAGCTCTCACATGCTTGTTACATGTCCATTAAAAAGGGGGCAAAACCATACCATTTTACTAATATTAGTCTGCATTTCAAGCCATGTTTACATTTCAAATTTGCTTAGATAGATATCTCAATCATCAGTTGACACTTTCAGCATTTGCTATTTGTGGCTCACAGCAAGCCAAAAACTTAAGACTTCCATGTTGTTCTGAAGATGCACCAGGATCAGCAAGCTGATGATAAATCTGCTTCTCGAGAACTACTTCGTGCCCTTTAAGGGTCTAATCCTCACCAGTGCTAAGTAAGTTCCAGAGTGCACTGAAGAGCAAAGGCATTACTATCATGCGAACACTGCCCGCCGATCTAACAATGCAATGTTCTGCAGAAGTAAAAGAACATCGATATGTGTATATTTTTCAAATGACTGGCTAAGGCGGCAGAAATAGAGACATAAGTAGGATAGCCATTTATACTCTGAATAGCAACAAATGCATGCTGTCAACCACAGAAAGAGCTTCCATACACATCTATACGTCCTCCTTTTCTCTTACAAATGAGTGTTGAAGGTTGCTTTATTATGGTAAGGTTAAAGTCTTAAACACTGCTTGTTTAGCACACACCTTACTTATAGCAACTTTCCAGGAAAGAACTGGAAATAACATTCATTGTAGCAGAACACTTCAAAGCAGTTCAGTTTGCTTTCTGTAACTAGAAACAATGTTCTCCTTTCAAGCAGAGTTTCATGCAAACTAAAAATAAAATAGAAACTAAAAATCAGAACATTTCCCTTCACCCTTCCCTTGGTCTGCATGCCATTTTCAGTCATTTTCATAACATACAGTAGCACAAAAGCTGAAAAACAAAACTGCACAGGTGTTCTTATGGTCATTAAACACATTCTGAAGGTGTTCACTGCCACGAACAATCCAATATTTGGGTTTGTAGATTCCAGGACCTTTAACATTTAATGAAGCATTTCTAACCTTACGTTTTATGCAAACTTTGTGGTGACACCAAGAGAAACAACCCCTAAAATAACTTCAAATTATTTTATTTTCTGCAGTGTTTAGGAGGCCAAAATTAAAGCATTAAGAATCTCAAGCTAAGATGAATATATATGTGGTAAACTTAGCTTAACTAAAAAAACCCCAACAACTTAACAATGTGAAGAGTACTTATCACTAGGCCCAAGAAATGCAGATTTCAGTCTTTCAAGTATAGCTTGAAATAAAGGTCTTGCTTTCCAAATTCCAGACGCCTCTTGAATGTGGGGCTACAGAAGAATTCAGAACACACAGCGATATCACACCAAGTATACTCTTAAAAACAACAAGCATGAAAATTGCCATCATAGGCTTAATATCGAGTTCCTCACAGACTTTCAACAGGTGTTATCATACTGGGCACCTTTTAAGATTAGGCTTGCTGCCAGCAATTTCAGCAAGAGTGCATTTTAGCTCTGTATTTATGAGCAAAGGTTCATCACAACAGAATTGTAACCTACCAATTTTATTGAGACTTTGCAAACCAGGAAGCGCAGTGATTATGTGGTGCATTACATGTATACTTCAGCAGCGCTGCTCAGTCAGAAGGTACAATACAAGAAGTTAATTCTAACCAAAACAAAGACACATGCAACACTGATTTCAGTGGGTTATTTCATTTCCAAAAATATGCTAACATGGCACAGAAAAGCATTTTGTCCTAAAAACTTAATTCCTTATGCATCTTATGCAATCGTATGATTCTTTTCAAAGTTAGAAGAATGCAGAGATGAAAACCAGGTAAAAAAAAAATCTAAGACCATAAGCAGCAACACTTTCAGGGTACCGCTGTCAAGATTTGGACAGCAGTGAAAGCTGTTATGGCCACTATTGCTTTTTAAACTTATCCTAGAAATCTAAGTTGGCTTTCTTCATTTTTTAGTCCAATGGAGCATTGAAAGAAAAGCAAAAATAGCTCAACAGTTATATTGCAGTGATTCACCAGAAAACATGCTTCTAGCTGCAGACCTCAGTAGCTCTACTAGCCTTAAACATAACACTTTAGTACAGTATATATTTACTTGCAGAAGGACTGAGCTGAAGATAAATAGCTCGCCTGCAGGCAAACCGTTACTTGGTTCAGATGCCAAAAAACACTATTACCCCCTCCCTCCCACTTTAATCTCTAGATAAAGCACCTTTGTATTCCTTTTGGTGAAAACTTATTTAAATAACCAGTATTGTGCAATAGCTGACTGGCTTTTTGTGGAATGAAATTCCACATTAAGATTTTGAGTCAAGAGATCAATTCAATAGATGAAATGGGAATTTCAGTGAAATCTTCATCTCTGCTCCAGAACCATGTGGGCCACTTCAAATGCAGGCTTCTCAGACCTCTGAAGTCTCATTTATCATAACACAAAAAGTTGAAGAGCTTCCGAAACACAAGCTGGTGAGTTTCATTAGGTATACATAAGAAAACCAACAGTTAAGCTTTTGGATAAATACCTCAAAAAAAAAAATCTTACAGACAGGACTAGCCAGAGAGAAGCATTTCAGTGACTAGGACCACACATTATCTCTTATAACCTTTGTTTTCAATATCCTGAAAGCAAACACAGAGAGGTATTTACTACATCTTACTCTATTCCCGGAGATGCTTTATTCCAGACAGCATACCAAGGCCACCTGGAAGGATGAGTTCTTTGCATGCACCCTCCGTGCTGCTCAACATATCCCTTTCTGGAAAGAAAAGCAAAAATAGCTCAACAGTTATATTGCAGTGATTCACCAGAAAACATGCTTCTAGCTGCA
This sequence comes from Pygoscelis adeliae, assembly GCF_000699105.1. NCBI lineage: Eukaryota > Metazoa > Chordata > Aves > Sphenisciformes > Spheniscidae > Pygoscelis > Pygoscelis adeliae. Next base: position 227,026 of record NW_008824008.1, read on the forward strand.
GACCTCAGTAGCTCTACTAGCCTTAAACATAACACTTTAGTACAGTATATATTTACTTGCAGAAGGACTGAGCTGAAGATAAATAGCTCGCCTGCAGGCAAACCGTTACTTGGTTCAGATGCCAAAAAACACTATTACCCCCTCCCTCCCACTTTAATCTCTAGATAAAGCACCTTTGTATTCCTTTTGGTGAAAACTTATTTAAATAACCAGTATTGTGCAATAGCTGACTGGCTTTTTGTGGAATGAAATTCCACATTAAGATTTTGAGTCAAGAGATCAATTCAATAGATGAAATGGGAATTTCAGTGAAATCATCTCTGCTCCAGAACCATGTGGGCCACTTCAAATGCAGGCTTCTCAGACCTCTGAAGTCTCATTTATCATAACACAAAAAGTTGAAGAGCTTCCGAAACACAAGCTGGTGAGTTTCATTAGGTATACATAAGAAAACCAACAGTTAAGCTTTTGGATAAATACCTCAAAAAAAAAAATCTTACAGACAGGACTAGCCAGAGAGAAGCATTTCAGTGACTAGGACCACACATTATCTCTTATAACCTTTGTTTTCAATATCCTGAAAGCAAACACAGAGAGGTATTTACTACATCTTACTCTATTCCCGGAGATGCTTTATTCCAGACAGCATACCAAGGCCACCTGGAAGGATGAGTTCTTTGCATGCACCCTCCGTGCTGCTCAACATATCCCTTTCTGTCCTTAAAGGATACCACCCCCCAGTTTGACTTCCATGGCAAACAAGCGCTACCACCAGTTGGACAAGTCACCACTAACTGTTTGAGTTGAAATGGATCCAGAAGGTTCATCTCATTCTCAGAATTAATAAGAGAAGAAACAATTATATGCAAAGGCTTAATTGTGTTTCTCCATGGAAAAAGTTGTTTTCTTTTTTTTATGTTGCAAGATCACCTAGCTCATAGCTTCCCTCTTTACTAGATCTAAGACAACTTTGTATACACAAAAGAAGATTTTGCCAACTGTCAATTTATAATTTTGGGGATTGGAGATTAACAGTGTTATATATGACAGGACATCAAGGCTGACCTGTAGCCTTGGCAGGTTATCTGCTGTGACTCAGCTGTCCTGGTTGATCGCTAGACTGTGTTAAAGCGCCACACACCCACAATGAGCTGGACACACCTGTATCAGAGGGTGTCTCAGCACCTCAGTAAGTTCCCCCAGAATCCAGCTCAGGACATGCACCCAAACAACTCTGTGCCAAACTACACTATCAAAACCAACTGAGCAGCAGCAATATAACTTAAGTGATTACGAGATGAGTTTGTGCAAAATTGTATAGCATCTGCATTGTTGAGGGTAGTCTATGTTCTTATTATCTGGACAACTAAGAGATAACTCTCTTCCAAGGACAAAGCTTATTTTGCAACCGTAAACAAATATTAGAAGCATGAGCAGAAGTAAATGTAACAACTCATGATAAGAGCATCATTAAGAATTTTTGTTAAGAATCCAGGACAACCAACTTGTCAAAGCTTTTTATTCAACCTATGTCTTTTTGCTGACATAACACCAAAACTCACCTTCCCGTTCAACAGAGAGAATGAGCTCTTATTTTTCACAGTCATTCCACTAGCAATGGTAAAAATTCACAAGCAGCCTCCCTCTTTCCTGTTTTCTGCTTCTCTCCTGGAAGAATCCATAGCTCATACGCAATTGTTAATTTTTTTCTTCACAGGAAGCATAAATGACAACCTTTGCCAGTATCATTGTAGGTGCTAAATTCACTAGAGCCTTGTTGGTCCCTCTGCTATGGCGAGTTCGCAGCACTAGCACCAGAACTATTCTCTGCAAGTGGAAAAAACCCACTCTTCATTCAATATTCCTGACATTAACCCAGCAAACAGAAGAAACTTATTTCAAGAAAAGATTGAATACACTACATAAAAACACAAGGCTCATAGTTCCCACAGATTCTTGACTGGTTGCTAGTGCAAGTGACATAGAACACCTACCTATGCAAAGCAGAAACAAGCTACAGTTAAGAAAGTGAAGGTCACTTGTTTGCCTAAGTTGATTTCAAAGGAAAAAAAAAAATCTTAGAGAAACAAATAATTGTATTGGGTCATTTTATAAACAAAACAAAATAAAGGACATGCTAGTTCATTTCCTTGTTTGCTGTGTTCTCCCATCCCTTTTTGCCAAATACATACAAGCACACATCAACTATTCCAGGCAACTGAAATTCACAAAGATCAATGGCACAAAAAGATAGGAAATGCAGTTCTTGAACTCTTGAGACTGGACATGTTTTCTCTCATTTGTTAGAAAAGCCTTCACAGAAGCGTATGTATACCCAAGATTCATCCTGTACTGCTGGCATATTATCAAATGAAAGACCACAACTGCATGTAGGCGATCTTAAGATACTACAGTTCTCCTAATTGCCATCCTTCAATTTTGCTACTATTTCAATAATGGGTAAAATAGTGTCATTCATTTTATGCATTCCCCATTTTCTTACTCTGACACTCCATGTTTTGTCTCTAAAATTGAAAGGTTTGTTTTGTCGTAAAGCAAAGAATTACAAAATCATTCAGCACTGCATTTTTTCAACAGAGAGTCTTTTGTTTAAGCTTACTGAGCTAGAGATTGCGTTAAAAAATACATCATGAAAACAAAAAGATTAATCCATAAGAAAACTATGATTAACAAAAGTGGAAAAATTAATTATCTAAGACTGCAAACTCACCATGTTTGCTTATGTAACAGCAGTGAAAGCAAATTGTTTTAACACAGTAACAAAATATGCATGTGGAACACAGACAAAATAATTTCCATTCTCTTTCCCATTCTTTACAGAAGGCAAAATATGGATGCAGTTTGTCTGCATGCTTCCCAGAGGATCATGGTTCTAGATTTGTCAAATACAAAGCCAATGGCAAACTATAGCAAGGAAAAAACCCCAACCTTACTCCTTATCATATGCTGAATACATAACTAGTGTAAGTATCCAGTCTTTTTTCATTGGTTACAAGGAATACTAAGAAAATATCAGGTGTCCTTCACCACAAATTTAACCGTCTATAGTCACAAAATTCAAAATAATAGCTCCCAAGGCAACCATAATTCACTCAACCAACACACACCATTCCCTTCCCATTACTCTACTTTCTGTTAAGTGAATGCTCCCTACGCGATGCACCACACATACAACTGTGTGCAGCATATCAGAGGAATGGGCAAGGTACACAAATTAGCAACTCCTATGTGTTTAAAGTAATAGTTATCAAGTGATACGGACATGAGAGTTTTATATTACACAGTTAAGGTTTTTGGGTTGTTTTTTTTTTTTTCATGGGAGGAAAGATTAAGCTCATGTCACCACTGCCATGTTTATAATAGAGGTGCTAGCTGTTTTCTTTTTAAGAATGCCTGGAGGAAAAAAACCCAAACAAACCAACCACTTGCCCACAAGCCAAGGGAAGAAGGATCTCCTCAAAACTGGTAAGTTCTGGGTAATTTAAGCTTCCATTATAGTTTTAAAAGGAAAACCAACAGCTAAAAACTTACCTGTCAACTAACTGGTAATTACATACCAATAAAACAAGCACCTGCTACAATTTTTTAAGGATTTACCGTGAAAAACACCCTAGCAATATCTTTATTGCACTGTTATTTCAAATAATTTGCTACTTTGACCACTGTGTGCACACGATCAGCAGCATTACTTTCCTTATACTCCAATTCCCTGTGCATATTAAGCCAGCACTACTGCGAAAGCTCTTCTGTCTGCCTATTCATTTCCATACAAACATTTTCCCTCCTCCTTGTGCTAGCAAACACTTATGTAGCAGCAAGGGCAGCCCAGATGAAGGAACCAAGCTGGGTTAAAGCTAGCCATCCAAACCAAACTGTGGGCTGTCACAGCCCCACTTTCTCCATGATGCTGATGCTGGTGTTCAACCCAGGAAGAAAACTACTCCACAATCTAGTGAGCAAATGCTGGTGGGTCAGTGTGCTGAGATAGCTCAGTTCAAAGTCTATGAGCACCAGAATGGCACCAAGGAATCGCACCACAGCCAACAATCCAGCTGGGTCAGGGGGCTGGGGAAACCCAGGAACCTCCCTCCTCTCCCAGCTTTGCAGTTATACTCCCTGCACAGAGGGCAGGGGAAGAGTACAATCAACTCTTTCTAGTGGTGGCAGAACACTAGACTAAGTCAAGCCATTTTGTGTAGATTCACTCCAGCCTAGAACAAAAGCCAGGATAGTTTTAATGCAGATCAGTCTAACTGTGGTCTATGTGTAGCTGCTTAAGTGCTTACAAAGCACAAGAGAAGGGGAAAGCATGGAAGAGGAAGAAGCTGTCAGGGAAGAGCAGAGCCATCTTCCTCACCAGCAAAGCAGCAACAAGCGCTCATGGGATTATAGCAGTGCAGAGCTACATCTTCTCCCAAATAAATGGGAGAGTAACACTTAGGAAAAAAAAACACATTGAAAGCAAGTACAAAACTACAAAAGCTGTCAGGAAAGCTCTGTCCAGACACTACAATATTAACAATTAACTAGATTTTAAAGCAGAAAGCTTTCACTTGTTTGCAGATTGTGTCTCCTGTTTCATTTATATATGGGGGGGGGGGGAGAACAGATTAAGCTATGTAGGCAGACCTGAGACCACTGGGAACTTCTTGATAAAAGTAATATTAAAAAACAAACAAGAGACCCCGGAAAACTTTTCACAGGAACAACAGATTCGTCTACAGAAGTTTTTAAAACATTCTTCAGATAGGCTTCTTGAGTCCATAGCAGAAACTGTAAGTCCAGTAAAAAAGAAAAAAAACCCAAAACAGCCAGACCATAGAGATGGGGATTTGGTATGTACCTGGAACTCGGACGAGCAGAGCAGAGCCCAAAACTAAGAACATAACTCTCATGTGGGTAGCAACATGCTTGACTGCAGAAATATGGCTTGTGAAGGGGAACGACACACAAGTTGGAAGAGTTAAGGAGCCACTAATCTACATCTGGAACTGGAACACAAGAAACCTGAATCTCTTGCCTCATGTAGCCATGCGCCCCCATCACTGATCAAGGGATTATTCCAGAGGTCTTGCTCTTTCTCGTGCAAGAAAAACTTTGTTTTCTAATGTTGTCAAGTGACACAGTCACAGGCTGTACTGAGAGCCACATTCTGCTTACTGGTTTTCTAAGCAACTGAGGAAACCAAGCTACTCAGACATAAGGCCTGGCAAAATACAAACCCTTGAATCAAGAGTTCAAGAAACATTCTCCACTTTTTACTGGGAGCTCCTGCAGCTAAGAATAAAAAAAAAACCCAACCATGAGTTTGTCTCCTAGGTACTTGTTATGAATCCCGCCATTGTAGTATACAAATTCTGTAGGAGATTAAGATGTGCTTCTAACAGCATGTGAAGAAAGAAAGCACTACCTCTATAGCACAGGAAGGGAACAGAAGCACAAGCAGACCAAGTGACAGATAAGGAAGCACAGTTTGTTGCTGAAGCAGAAATCAAAACACACACCCCCAACCTACCTTTTTTTCCCCCCATGAAATATTTTTCAAACAAGCGTAAGGGAAAATAATCTAGGGAGCTTTGACTGCTTTTCAAAACCTAAAATAAAAGATATCCCAACATATGAGATAACATCTCTAAGGCAGAAATCTGACAGCGCTCTTCATTGCCACACTTCAAATTTACCTGTGGTTAGCAGACACTCAACCTGAAACCAGTTAAAACTCTGAGAATTCTAGCTGAACCATTCAGAGCATTCAGTTACAAACTACCTGAGCTTGGACATCACAGAAGTATAAGCAAACTAAACAACAGCAGATAGTTCTTGATACATAATCTGAACAATCAACCTTGCATAACAAACTTTTGAAACTTACCACATTACAAGCATGAAGTACCTTTTTAACCCAGTAGAGAAGCTGGGCTGTATTTTCTAACATACTCTCCAAGGCAGCCTTTAAGAGGGCTTGGCTTACAGAGCAATACAGCCATACATCTCTCTGTAGGTTGATACAAGTCTGTACAAGGCATGTAACAAACAGTTACCACTTGCTGACACATATGTAAACTGGATGTCTTGGGGAATAAAAAAAGACAAGTCTAATGCATTTTATTTTACGAAAGGATTCCCCTGACAGAAGAAATATTCTCAGCTGATAACCCGCTATTCTTCTTGCCTCCAATAAGCCAAAAAGCTATTGTGAATAAGCTAACCACATGCACAAGGCATTGCCTGTTATTACCAGCTTTAGGTAAACATTGCAAAGAATATTCCGAATTATTTTTCTTATTCAGTATTTTCTACAATAACTGTAATATACTTCAAGCAACTGTTCAGAAGGATGAACCTAATGAAAGATCATTTAAATATCTGTTCTTCCTTCACTCAAAATCTTAAGCCTGAGAGCTTTTGTCCCGTTCACACTATGTTCCAGTGGACAATTTCACATGCTCTCAATGCCGCAGTGCTTTCCAGAACTCAAAACCTCCATAGCAAACGTTACGTAATTAGTACACGATGTGCTTCAAAGTCAAGGCCACAAATAATTAATAACACATTCTGACCGCCAATATACCTCGTAAGGAGCAAGAGCGATGAAGACAGAAGCTGGGACTATCCCAAAAGATGGTCCAGCTAATTCACTTCGAACTCAGAGGCAGTCCGTGGCCATGCAGGAGCACGCTGAAGGCACAGGTACGCCCTCGCACTTGGGTGAGTTAAGGAAGTGTGGAAAACACCCTACGCCGTTTCCACCGCACCCCGCTCTGCAGGTCAGAGCCCGAGCGAGCATCTCTGCAGACAAAAGCAGGACGTCCTCACCCCGGACCAAGTCCGGCGCGGCGCAGGCTGATCCTCAGGGGGCAGCCCGGTCCCCTCCGGCGGCCCACGCCGGCAAGTTT